>NW_027040370.1:38374-62554 GCF_034236695.1 Oncorhynchus nerka
CCAGTTCTGTCCAATATTTAACCAGTGGTTACTTCAATAACCCAGTTCTGTCCAATATTTAACCAGTGTTACTGGGTTACTTAATAACCCAGTTCTGTCCAATATTTAACCAGTGGTTACAGGTTACTAATAACCCAGTTCTGTCCAATATTTAACCAGTGGTTACTTAATAACCCAGTTCTGTCCAATATTTAACCAGTGGTTACTGGGTCATAATAACCCAGTTCTGTCCAATATTTAACCAGTGGTTACTGGGTTACTTAATAACCCAGTTCTGTCCAATATTTAACCAGTGGTTACTTAATAACCCAGTTCTGTCCAATATTTAACCAGTGGTTACTTAATAACCCAGTTCTGTCCAATATTTAACCAGTGGTTACTGGGTTACTTAATAACCCAGTTCTGTCCAATATTTAACCAGTGGTTACGCTATAATAACCCAGTTCTGTCCAATATTTAACCAGTGGTTACTGGGTTGCTTAATAACCCAGTTCTGTCCAATATTTAACCAGTGGTTACTTAATAACCCAGTTCTGTCCAATATTTAACCAGTGGTTACTGTCAATAACCCAGTTCTGTCCAATATTTAACCAGTGGTTACTGCGGTTACTTGATAACCCAGTTCTGTCCAATATTTAACCAGTGGTTACTTAATAACCCAGTTCTGTCCAATATTTAACCAGTGGTTACTTAATAACCCAGTTCTGTCCAATATTTAACCAGTGGTTACTTAATAACCCAGTTCTGTCCAATAGTTAACCAGTGGTTACTGGGTTACTTAATAACCCAGTTCTGTCCAATAGTTAACCAGTGGTTACTGGGTTACTTAATAACCCAGTTCTGTCCAATATTTAACCAGTGGTTACTGGGTTACTTAATAACCCAGTTCTGTCCAATATTTAACCAGTGGTTACTTAATAACCCAGTTCTGTCCAATATTTAACCAGTGGTTACTGGGTTACTTAATAACCCAGTTCTGTCCAATATTTAACCAGTGGTTACTTAATAACCCAGTTCTGTCCAATATTTAACCAGTGGTTACTTAATAACCCAGTTCTGTCCAATATTTAACCAGTGGTTACTTAATCAACCCAGTTCTGTCAATAGTTAACCAGTGGTTATGACACCAGTTCTGTCCAATTTAACCAGTGGTTGCTGGGTTACTTAATAACCCAGTTCTGTCCAATATTTAACCAGTGGTTACTGCGGTTGCTTAATAACCCAGTTCTGTCCAATAGTTAACCAGTGGTTACTGGTTCAATAACCCAGTTCTGTCCAATATTTAACCAGTGGTTACTTAATAACCCAGTTCTGTCCAATAGTTAACCAGTGGTTACTTAATAACCCAGTTCTGTCCAATATTTAACCAGTGGTTGCTTAATAACCCAGTTCTGTCCAATAGTTAACCAGTGGTTACTTAATAACCCAGTTCTGTCCAATATTTAACCAGTGGTTGCTGTCACTTAATAACCCAGTTCTGTCCAATATTTAACCAGTGGTTACTGGTTACTTAATAACCCAGTTCTGTCCAATAGTTAACCAGTGGTTACTTAATAACCCAGTTCTGTCCAATATTTAACCAGTGGTTACTGGGTACTAATAACCCAGTTCTGTCCAATAGTTAACCAGTGGTTACTTAATAACCCAGTTCTGTCCAATATTTAACCAGTGGTTACTGGGTTACTTAATAACCCAGTTCTGTCCAATAGTTAACCAGTGGTTACTTAATAACCCAGTTCTGTCCAATATTTAACCAGTGGTTACTTAATAACCCAGTTCTGTCCAATATTTAACCAGTGGTTACTTAATAACCCAGTTCTGTCCAATAGTTAACCAGTGGTTACTGGGTCAACATAACCCAGTTCTGTCCAATAGTTAACCAGTGGTTACTGGGTCAACATAACCCAGCATGTGTTCTGTCCAATAGTTAACCAGTGGTTACTGGGTCAACATAACCCAGCATGTGTTCTGTCCAATAGTTAACCAGTGGTTACTGGGTCAACATAACCCAGCATGTGTTCTGTCCAATAGTTAACCAGTGGTTACTGGGTCAACATAACCCAGCATGTGTTCTGTCCAATAGTTAACCAGTGGTTACTGGGTCAACATAACCCAGCATGTGTTCTGTCCAATAGTTAACCAGTGGTTACTGGGTCAACATAACCCAGCATGTGTTCTGTCCAATAGTTAACCAGTGGTTACTGGGTCAACATAACCCAGCATGTGTTCTGTCCAATAGTTAACCAGTGGTTACTGGGTCAACATAACCCAGCATGTGTTCTGTCCAATAGTTAACCAGTGGTTACTGGGTCAACATAACCCAGCATGTGTTCTGTCCAATAGTTAACCAGTGGTTACTGGGTCAACATAACCCAGCATGTGTTCTGTCCAATAGTTAACCAGTGGTTACTGGGTCAACATAACCCAGCATGTGTTCTGTCCAATAGTTAACCAGTGGTTACTGGGTCAACATAACCCAGCATGTGTTCTGTCCAATAGTTAACCAGTGGTTACTTAATAACCCAGTTCTGTCCAATAGTTAACCAGTGGTTACTGGGTTACTTAATAACCCAGTTCTGTCAATATTTAACCAGTGGTTACTTAATAACCCAGTTCTGTCCAATATTTAACCAGTGGTTACTGGGTTACTTAATAACCCAGTTCTGTCCAATATTTAACCAGTGGTTACTTAATAACCCAGTTCTGTCCAATAGTTAACCAGTGGTTACTGGGTTACTTAATAACCCAGTTCTGTCCAATATTTAACCAGTGGTTACTGGGTTACTTAATAACCCAGTTCTGTCCAATAGTTAACCAGTGGTTACTGGGTTACTTAATAACCCAGTTCTGTCCAATATTTAACCAGTGGTTACTTAATAACCCAGTTCTGTCCAATATTTAACCAGTGGTTACTTAATAACCCAGTTCTGTCCAATATTTAACCAGTGGTTACTTAATAACCCAGTTCTGTCCAATATTTAACCAGTGGTTACTGGGTTACTTAATAACCCAGTTCTGTCCAATATTTAACCAGTGGTTACTTAATAACCCAGTTCTGTCCAATATTTAACCAGTGGTTGCTGGGTTACTTAATAACCCAGTTCTGTCCAATATTTAACCAGTGGTTACTTAATAACCCAGTTCTGTCCAATATTTAACCAGTGGTTACTGGGTTACTTAATAACCCAGTTCTGTCCAATATTTAACCAGTGGTTACTTAATAACCCAGTTCTGTCCAATATTTAACCAGTGGTTACTTAATAACCCAGTTATGTCCAATATTTAACCAGTGGTTACTGGGTTGCTAATAACCCAGTTCTGTCCAATATTTAACCAGTGGTTACTTAATAACCCAGTTCTGTCCAATATTTAACCAGTGGTTACTGGGTTACTTAATAACCCAGTTCTGTCCAATATTTAACCAGTGGTTACTTAATAACCCAGTTCTGTCCAATATTTAACCAGTGGTTACTTAATAACCCAGTTCTGTCCAATATTTAACCAGTGGTTACTTAATAACCCAGTTCTGTCCAATAGTTAACCAGTGGTTACTGGGTTGCTTAATAACCCAGTTCTGTCCAATAGTTAACCAGTGGTTACTGGGTTACTTAATAACCCAGTTCTGTCCAATATTTAACCAGTGGTTACTGGGTTACTTAATAACCCAGTTCTGTCCAATATTTAACCAGTGGTTACTTAATAACCCAGTTCTGTCCAATATTTAACCAGTGGTTACTTAATAACCCAGTTCTGTCCAATATTTAACCAGTGGTTACTGGGTTACTCAATAACCCAGTTCTGTCCAATATTTAACCAGTGGTTACTTAATAACCCAGTTCTGTCCAATATTTAACCAGTGGTTACTTAATAACCCAGTTCTGTCCAATATTTAACCAGTGGTTACTAATAACCCAGTTCTGTCCAATAGTTAACCAGTGGTTACTGGGTTGCTTAATAACCCAGTTCTGTCCAATAGTTAACCAGTGGTTACTGGTTACTTAATAACCCAGTTCTGTCCAATATTTAACCAGTGGTTACTGGTTACTTAATAACCCAGTTCTGTCCAATAGTTAACCAGTGGTTACTTAATAACCCAGTTCTGTCCAATATTTAACCAGTGGTTACTGGGTTACTTAATAACCCAGTTCTGTCCAATATTTAACCAGTGGTTACTTAATAACCCAGTTCTGTCCAATAGTTAACCAGTGGTTACTTAATAACCCAGTTCTGTCCAATATTTAACCAGTGGTTGCTAATAACCCAGTTCTGTCCAATAGTTAACCAGTGGTTACTTAATAACCCAGTTCTGTCCAATATTTAACCAGTGGTTACTTAATAACCCAGTTCTGTCCAATAGTTAACCAGTGGTTGCTTAATAACCCAGTTCTGTCCAATATTTAACCAGTGGTTACTTAATAACCCAGTTCTGTCCAATAGTTAACCAGTGGTTACTTAATAACCCAGTTCTGTCCAATATTTAACCAGTGGTTACTGGGTTACTTAATAACCCAGTTCTGTCCAATAGTTAACCAGTGGTTACTGGGTTACTTAATAACCCAGTTCTGTCCAATAGTTAACCAGTGGTTACTGGGTTACTTAATAACCCAGTTCTGTCCAATAGTTAACCAGTGGTTACTGCCAATAACCCAGTTCTGTCCAATAGTTAACCAGTGGTTACTTAATAACCCAGTTCTGTCCAATATTTAACCAGTGGTTACTGGGTTACTTAATAACCCAGTTCTGTCCAATATTTAACCAGTGGTTACTGGGTTACTTAATAACCCAGTTCTGTCCAATAGTTAACCAGTGGTTACTTAATAACCCAGTTCTGTCCAATATTTAACCAGTGGTTACTGGGTTACTAATAACCCAGTTCTGTCCAATAGTTAACCAGTGGTTACTGGGTACATAACCGCAGTTCTGTCCAATATTTAACCAGTGGTTACTGGGTTACTTAATAACCCAGTTCTGTCCAATAGTTAACCAGTGGTTACTTAATAACCCAGTTCTGTCCAATATTTAACCAGTGGTTACTTAATAACCCAGTTCTGTCCAATAGTTAACCAGTGGTTACTTAATAACCCAGTTCTGTCCAATAGTTAACCAGTGGTTACTGGGTTGCTTAATAACCCAGTTCTGTCCAATATTTAACCAGTGGTTACTTAATAACCCAGTTATGTCCAATAGTTAACCAGTGGTTACTTAATAACCCAGTTCTGTCCAATAGTTAACCAGTGGTTACTTAATAACCCAGTTCTGTCCAATATTTAACCAGTGGTTACTGGGTTACTTAATAACCCAGTTCTGTCCAATAGTTAACCAGTGGTTACTGGGTTACTAATAACCCAGTTCTGTCCAATAGTTAACCAGTGGTTACTGGGTTACTTAATAACCCAGTTCTGTCCAATAGTTAACCAGTGGTTACTGGGTTGCTTAATAACCCAGTTCTGTCCAATATTTAACCAGTGGTTACTTAATAACCCAGTTCTGTCCAATAGTTAACCAGTGGTTGCTTAATAACCCAGTTCTGTCCAATATTTAACCAGTGGTTACTGGGTTGCCTAATAACCCAGTTCTGTCCAATATTTAACCAGTGGTTGCTTAATAACCCAGTTCTGTCCAATAGTTAACCAGTGGTTACTGGTCAATAACCCAGTTCTGTCCAATATTTAACCAGTGGTTACTTAATAACCCGAGTTCTGTCCAATAGTTAACCAGTGGTTACTGGGTCAATAACCCAGTTCTGTCCAATATTTAACCAGTGGTTACTTAATAACCCAGTTCTGTCCAATAGTTAACCAGTGGTTACTTAATAACCCAGTTCTGTCCAATATTTAACCAGTGGTTGCTTAATAACCCAGTTCTGTCCAATAGTTAACCAGTGGTTACTTAATAACCCAGTTCTGTCCAATATTTAACCAGTGGTTACTGGTCACATAACCCAGTTCTGTCCAATAGTTAACCAGTGGTTACTTAATAACCCAGTTCTGTCCAATATTTAACCAGTGGTTACTGGGTTACTTAATAACCCAGTTCTGTCCAATATTTAACCAGTGGTTACTGGGTTACTTAATAACCCAGTTCTGTCCAATAGTTAACCAGTGGTTACTTAATAACCCAGTTCTGTCCAATATTTAACCAGTGGTTACTGGGTTACTTAACCAGTTCTGTCCAATAGTTAACCAGTGGTTACTTAATAACCCAGTTCTGTCCAATATTTAACCAGTGGTTACTGGGTTACCTAATAACCCAGTTCTGTCCAATAGTTAACCAGTGGTTACTGTAATAACCCAGTTCTGTCCAATATTTAACCAGTGGTTACTTAATAACCCAGTTCTGTCCAATATTTAACCAGTGGTTACTTAATAACCCAGTTCTGTCCAATAGTTAACCAGTGGTTACTGGGTTACTTAATAACCCAGTTCTGTCCAATATTTAACCAGTGGTTACTTAATAACCCAGTTCTGTCCAATAGTTAACCAGTGGTTACTTAATAACCCAGTTCTGTCCAATAGTTAACCAGTGGTTGCTCAATAACCCAGTTCTGTCCAATATTTAACCAGTGGTTACTGGGTTACTTAATAACCCAGTTCTGTCCAATAGTTAACCAGTGGTTACTGGGTTACTTAATAACCCAGTTCTGTCCAATAGTTAACCAGTGGTTACTTAATAACCCAGTTCTGTCCAATAGTTAACCAGTGGTTACTGGGTTACTTAATAACCCAGTTCTGTCCAATAGTTAACCAGTGGTTACTGGGTTACTTAATAACCCAGTTCTGTCCAATATTTAACCAGTGGTTACTGGGTTACTTAATAACCCAGTTCTGTCCAATAGTTAACCAGTGGTTACTGGGTTACTTAATAACCCAGTTCTGTCCAATATTTAACCAGTGGTTACTGGGTTACTTAATAACCCAGTTCTGTCCAATATTTAACCAGTGGTTACTGGGTTACTTAATAACCCAGTTCTGTCCAATAGTTAACCAGTGGTTACTGGGTTACTTAATAACCAACATTGAGTTGTTTTTTTAACCCGTCCTTTTTTGCAGTTTTATATTGTAATATTCCAGCCGTAGAAATATAATCTGTTTATTTAATTACAGTAACCTAATGTAATATTACTGATGATGCATTTACCTCTATCTCTCTACCCCCTCCTTCTCCCCCCTCTCTCTGCCCCTAGTTGATGGAGACCCAGATCCAGGCATGTGGTCAGACTCCATCCCAGCTGCTGATCGAGCCCCACCCCCCTCGCTCCTCTGCCATGCACCTGGTGAGAACTCATAGTCCAAATAGTCCAAATAGTGAAGTGAAATGAAAAAAATAACTTGTTTCAAAAAATGTAAAAGGAAAAGTGGTGCGTATGAAGTCCCTAAATAAGAGCTGGTGCAACCAATTACCTTCACATAATTAGTTAACTAAAGTCCACCTGTGTGCAATCTAAGTGTCACATGATCTCAGTATATATACACCTGTTCTGAAAGGCCCCAGAGTCTGCAACACCATTAAGCAAGGGGCACCACCAAGCAAGCGGCACCATGAAGCCCAAGGAGCTCTCCAAACAGTGGAGAAGCACAGATCAGGGTTGAGTCATAAATAAATATCAGAGACTTTGGACCATTAAATCCATTAAATAAAGCACGACAACAAACCTGCCAAGAGAGGGCTGCCACGGCGGTTGGAACCAAGAATCTCACATTT
The DNA here is from genome assembly GCF_034236695.1 of Oncorhynchus nerka. Taxonomy (NCBI): domain Eukaryota; kingdom Metazoa; phylum Chordata; class Actinopteri; order Salmoniformes; family Salmonidae; genus Oncorhynchus; species Oncorhynchus nerka. The sequence continues at coordinate 46,076 of NW_027040370.1, forward strand.
GGACTCATCAGACCAAAGGACAGATTTCCACCGGTCTAATGTCCATTGCTCATGTTTCTTGGCCTAAGCAAGTCTCTTCTTATTATTGGTGTCCTTTAGTAGTGGTTTTCTTTGCAGCAATTCGACCATGAAGGCCTGATTCACACAGTCTCCTCTGAACAGTTGATGTTGAGATGTGTCTGTTACTTGAACTCTGTGAAGCATTTATTTGGGCTGCAATTTCTGAGGCTGGTAACTCTAATGAACGTATCCTCTGCAGCAGAGGTAACTGGGTCTTCCTTTCCTGTGGCGGTCCTCATGAGAGCCAGTTTTTGTGACTGCACTTGAAGAAACGTTCAAAGTTCTTGAAATTTTCCGAATCGACTTATTTTCATGTCTTAAAGTAATGATGGACTGTCATTTCTCTTTGCTTATTTGAGCTGTTCTTGCCATAATATGGACTTGGTATTTTACCAAATAGGGCTATCTTCTGTATACCAACCCAATCTTGTCACAACACAACTGATTGGCTCAAACTCATTAAGAAGAAAATAAATTCCAGAAATTAACTTTTAACAAGGCACACCTGTTAATTGAAATGCATACCAGGTGACTACCTCATGAAGCTGGTTGAGAGAATGCCAAGAGTGTGCAAAGCTGTCATCAAGGCAAAGGGTGGCTACTTTGATTTGTTTAAAACTTGTTTCGTTACTACATGACTCCATATATGTTATTTCATAGTTTTGATGTCTTCACTATTATTCTACAATGTAGAAAATAGTAAAAAAATAAACAAGAAAAACCCTTGAATGAGTAGATGTGTCCAAACTTTGACTGGTACTGTATATATTCCGTGAATAATATATACGGTATATATTTCCCTTATTTATTTATTTATTTGCAGCCTCTTAGACGACCCCCACGGGCCTGGGGTCAGCTAATCACAAAACCCAACTGGCTGGGTCAGAAAAACACACTAAAACATGGTGTCTGGTCCTGTCTATGAAAAAACTGCTGTTTTTTTATCCTTTGTTGAAAAATATTTCAAAATGTTTTACTATGATGTGCCATAATGAATACAACCCAGGTTACATAGGCTACTGGAGTATTTCTACTGTCCTCTACCCTCCCAGGACCCTGTCTGCTCTGGGCTGCCCCAGGTCCTCGTGCCAGAGAGAGACCCAACTCCACCCCTGTTCCTAATACCTGCCCAACCAGCAATATTTGTTCAACCAACCACCAATACAAACCAATACCTGCCTAACCAACCAATATTTGCCCTTCTAACTAACCGCAATACCAACCAATACCTGCCAAATATACAACCATCCATCCAACCAACATCTGCCCTTCCAACCAACATCTGCCCTTCAACCAATATATCTGCCTTCCACCAACCAATATCCGCCCTTCCAACCAATATCTGCCTTCCAAACCAACCAACATCTGCCCTTCCAACCAATATCTACCCTTCCAACCAACCAACATCTGCCCTTCCAACCAACCAACATCTGCCTCTTCCAACCAACCAACATCTGCCCTTCAACCAACCAACATCTACCTTCCAACCAATATCTACCCTTCCAACCAACCAACATCACCCTTCAAATCCAATATCTGCCCTTCCAACCAATATCTGCCGCTTCAACTAATATCTGCCCTTCCAACCAACCAATATCTGCCATTCCAACCAGACAACAACCCGACCAATCAATACCAACCAAAACATGCCCATCCATCAAACCAATCAATGAACCAACCAATCAATACCTGCCTAACCAACCAATCGATACCTGCCCAACCATCCAATATCTGCTCTTCCAACCAATACCTGTCCATCCAACCAACCATTACCTGCCTATTCCAATCAAACAATACCAACCAACCAACCATCCAACCAACCATTACCTGCCTATGTCAACCAACCAATACCAACCATACCAACCAATTCAACCAACCAACCAATACCAACCAACCAACCAACCAGCCAATACCAACCAATAACTCTCCATCCATCCAATCAACCAACCAACCAATAACAACCATTACCTGCCTATTCCAACCAACCAACACCTGCACAACCAATCAAACTATCCAATCAATACCAACCATTAAGTTTTTCCAGAATTCCATAAAATGTCCCTACAGTTCCTTTTATTTTCAAAATCCTCAGAACTCCTGGTTGGATTATTCTAGAATAAGCAGAAAAACCAGATTTGTGGCCAACCAGAGATTGTTGGAAAGTTATTTAGAACCTACCAACCCTCCTTTCTTTCTGGGTCTGAAGTCACCCCTGTTCCTCAGTGTGTTCCTGCTTCTATCCTGTTCTCCCTCACTAATATACCTCTTCCCATCTTCTCATTCCTCTTTCCATCACTTTCTCCCCCTACCTCTACCCCATCTTTTTCTCCTCCTCCTCTCTCCTAATCCCTCTCACCTCCTCCCTCTCTCCCCCTCCTCTCTAAACCTCTCTCCTATTCCCTCCTCACCTCCTCCCTCTCCCTAATCCCGCTCTCCTAATCCCTTTCTCCTCCTCCCTCTCTCTTCCTCCCCCTCCCTCTCTCCTAAACCCTCTCCTCCTTCCCCTCCCTCTCTCCTAAACCCTCTCCTCCCTCTCCCTCCCTCCCTTTCTCCCCTCCCTCTCTCTAAACCCTCTCTCCTAATCCCTCTCTCCTAATCCCTTTCTCCTCCTCCCCTCTCTCTTCCTCCCTCTCTCTCCCCTCCCTCTCCTTCTTCTCTCCTCCTCCCTCTCTCTAAACCCTCTCTCCTAAACCCTCTCTCCTAATCCCTCTCACTTCCTCCCTCTCTCCCTATTCCCTCTCAACTCCTCCCTCTCTCCTAATCCCTCTCTCCTCTTCCTCTCTCTTCCTCCTCCCTCTCTCCTCCTCCCTCTCCTCCTTCTCTCCTCCTCCCTCTCTCCTCATCCATCTCCCCTCCTCCTCTCTCCTCCTCCCTCTCCCGTCGTTCCTCTCCCCTCCTCCCTCTCTCCTCCTCCCTCTCCCCTCCTTCCTCTTTCCTCCTCCCTCTCCCCTCCTTCCTCTTTCATAATCACTCTCTCATCATCCCTCTCTCCTCCCTCTCTCCTAATCCCTCTCTTCCTCCCTCTCCTCCTTCTGTCCTCCTCCCTCTCCTCCTTCTGTCTTCCTCCCTCTCTCTCATCCATCTCCCCTCCTTCCTCTCCCTTCCTCTCTCTCTCCTCCTCCCTCTCCTCCTCCCTCTCCTCCTCCCTCTCCCCTCCTTCCTCTCTCCTAATCCCTCTCTCATCATCCCTCTCCTCATCACTCTCCTTCATCTCCCCACCTCCCTCTCTCCTAATCCCTCTCCTTCCTCCACTCTCATCCTCCCTCTCTCCTCACATCCATCTCCCCTCCTTCCTCTCCCTCCTATCCTCTCCCCTCATCCCTCTCTCTAATTCTCTCTCCTCCCTCTTCCTCTTCCCTCTCTCCTCTTCCTCGCTCCTCTTCCTTTGTTTCCTCTTCCCTCGCTCTTCTTCCCTCTCTCCTCCTCCCTCTACCTCATCTCCTCTCCCTTCTCCCCTCCCTCTGCTGTCCCTCTTCCTCTCTTTCTTTCTCTCTTCCCCTCTCTCCTCTCTTCTATCTCATCAGTGTTTTCTTCCCCAGAGTCCTCTGATGTTTAAGGACCAGATGCAGCAGGATGTGATCATGGTGCTGAAGTTCCTCCAACTCTCCTGTGACCCACGTAGCAGCCAACACCCTGCCCCACCTCTCTGTCCCTGCTGCTGTCACCGTCACCTGCAGCAGACTGTTCGCTGTCAACCGTTGGCACAACACCGTCGGTGAGTAGTGGGAGAGAGTGTGTGTGTGTGTGTGTGTGTGTGTGTGTGTGTGTGTGTGTGTGTGTGTGTGTGTGAGAGAGGTGAAAAACCCATGCATTGTGTGTTCTCAGGTCTCATTAGGCTCCAGGTTACTCCCTAGAACAGGCTCATCACCTGCCCATTGAGATGGACCCTCTCATAGGTCAGAACACATCATCTGCCTTGGTCATGTGATACCCTGGTGGTCACACCTTTTGCCCAAATTAGAGTCCATAGGTTGTTAGGTATCAGACCATTATAGTTTCTATTAGCATTGTTATTTTGTGTGTGTGTGTGTGTAGCCAACAACTCAGGTGTGAGTAAGCGCCAGATCACAGACCTGGTGGACCAGAGCATCCAGATCAACACACACTGCTTCGTGGTTACCGCCGACAACCGCTACATCCTGGTCTGTGGCTTCTGGGACAAGAGCTTCAGAGTCTACTCTACCGAGACAGGTACCTGTGACAGTACTACTATAGTATTACTATAATATATACTATACTATATACTATACTATACTGGGACAAGAGCTTCAGAGTCTACTCTACCGAGACAGGTACCTGTGACAGTACTACTATAGTATTACTATACTATATACTATACTATATACTATACTATACTGGGACAAGAGCTTCAGAGTCCACTCACCGGAGACAGGTACCTGTGACAGTACTACTATACTACTACTATACTATATACTATCTATACTGGGACAAGAGCTTCAGAGTCTACTCTACCGAGACAGGTACCTGTGACAGTACCACTATAGCATTACTATACTATATACTATACATATATACTATACTATACTGGGACAAGAGCTTCAGAGTCTACTCTACCGAGACAGGTACCTGTGACAGTACTACTATACTACTACTATACGACTATACTATATATTAAACTATATACTATACTATATACTATCTAAACTGGGACAAGAGCTTCAGAGTCTACTCTACCGAGACAGGTACCTGTGACAGTACTACTATACTACTACTATACGACTATACTATATACTAAACTATATACTATACTATATACTATACTATATACTATCTATACTGGGACAAGAGCTTCCAGAGTCTACTCTACGAGACAGGCACCTGTGACAGTACTATCACTATACTACTACTATCGACTATACTATATACTAAACTATATACTATACTATATACTATCTAAACTGGGACAAGAGCTTCAGAGTCTACTCTTACCGAGACAGGTACCCAGACAGTACTACTATACTACTACTATACGACTATACTATATACTAAACTATATACTCATACTATATACTATCTAAACTGGGACAAAAGCTTCAGAGTCTACTCTACCGAGACAGGTACCTGTGACAGTACTACTATACTACTACTATACTATATACTAAACTATATACTATACTATATACTATCTAAACTGGGACAAGAGCTTCAGAGTCTACTCTACTGAGACAGGTACCTGTGACAGTACTACCATACTACTACTATACGACTATACTATATACTAAACTATATACTATACTATATACTATACTATATACTATCTATACTGGGACAAGAGCTTCAGAGTCTACTCTACTGAGACAGGTACCTGTGACAGTACTACTATACGACTATACTATATACTATACTATATACTATACTATATACTATACTATATACTATCTATACTGGGACAAGAGCTTCAGAGTCTACTCTACCGAGACAGGTACCTGTGACAGTACTACTATACTACTACTATACGACTATACTATATACTAAACTATATACTAAACTATATACTATACTATATACTATACTATACTGGGAAAAGAGCTTCAGAGTCTACTCTACCGAGACAGGTACCTGTGACAGTACTACTATACTACTACTATACGACTATACTATATACTAAACTATATACTATACTATATACTATACTATACTGGGACAAGAGCTTCAGAGTCTACTCTACCGAGACAGGTACCTGCCACAGTACTACTATAGTATTACTATACCATACTACTATACTATATACTAAACTATATACTATACTACTATACTATACTATATACTATCTATACTGGGACAAAAGCTTCAGAGTCTACTCTACCGAGACAGGTACCTGCCACAGTACTACTATAGTATTACTATACCATACTACTATACTATACTATATACTATCTATACTGGGACAACAGCTTCAGAGTCTACCCCACTGGGATAGGTACCTGTCACAGTACTACTATAGTATTACTATACCATACTACTATACTATACTATATACTATCTATACTGGGACAAGAGCTTCAGAGTCTACCCCACTGGGATAGGTACCTGTCACAGTACTACTATAGTATTACTATACCATACTACTATACTATACTATATACTATCTATACTGGGACAAGAGCTTCAGAGTCTACCCCACTGGGACAGGTACCTGCCACAGTACTACTATAGTATTACTATACTATACTACTATACTATATACTATCTATACTGGGACAAGAGCTTCAGAGTCTACCCCACTGGGACAAGTACCTGCCACAGTACTACTACTATACTATACTATATACTATCTATACTGGGACAACAGCTTCAGAGGCTACCCCACTGGGACAGGTACCTGCCACAGTACTACTACTATACTATATACTATACTATATACTATCTATACTGGGACAACAGCTTCAGAGTCTACCCCACTGGGACAGGTACCTGCCACAGTACTACTACTATACTATATACTATACTATATACTATCTATACTGGGACAACAGCTTCAGAGTCTACTCTACCGAGACAGGTATTATTAAACAGCACTACTACTTCACTATTCATTTCTTTCAACAACCCTGAGGTGATGCAGACGAGATATAATACTACTACTTTACTACTACAATACCTCTACATTATTCCTCAATGCGTCTACATTATTCCTCAATACCTCTACATTATTCCTCAATAGGTCTACATTATTCCTCAATACCTCTACATTATTCCTCAATAGTTCTACATTATTCCTCAATGCGTCTACATTATTCCTCAATAGGTCGACATTATTCCTCGATCTGTCTACATTATTCCTCAATGAGTCTACATTATTCCTCGATACCACTACATTATTCCTTCATAGGTCTACATTATACCTCAATGTGTCTACATTATTCCTCAATAGGTCGACATTATTCCTCAATGCGTCTACATTATTCCTCAATGCGTCTACATTATTCCTCAATACGTCCACATCTCTACCTCCTCCCTGTAGGTAAGTTGACCCAGATAGTGTTTGGCCACTGGGACGTGGTGACGTGCCTGGCCCGGTCAGAGAGCTACATCGGAGGAGACTGCTACATCGTGTCGGGGTCCAGAGACGCTACCCTGCTGCTGTGGTACTGGAGCGGACGCCATCACATCATTGGAGACAACCCCAACAACAGTAAGTCCGTGTGTGTGGAGGGGTGTGTTTGTGGGGTACATAGCAATATGCTTAATCTAAGAGGTGAAAGGGACTACATTTCCTGTCCTTTTTACAATATTATCAGCACATTAATCTCTTGCCTCGTACAATGATCCCCAATGATCCCCAACGGTCCCCACCGACTCCCAACGGTCCCCAACGAGCCCCAACGGTCCCCAACGAGCCCCAACGGTCCCCAACGAGCCCCAACGTTCCCCCTCGACTCCCAACGGTCCCCAACAATCCCCACCGACTCCCAACGGACCCCACCGACTCCCAACGGTCCCCACCGACTCCCAACGGTCCCCAACGACTCCCAACGATCCCCAACGATCCCCAACGGTCATTTTGATCTCCATGAGCAGATACTTTCCCCATTTTTAATCTGCTCTTCGTGTGTCACATTTTATTTAAAGTGTATTCAGTCTCAAGACACTTTAACAGAGAACAATTTAATGAATAAATACGTTTCCTAGGTGACTACCCTGCTCCAGAGCCGTGCTGACGGGTCATGACCATGAGGTGGTTTGTGTCTCTGTCTGCGCTGAGCTGGGACTGGTCATTAGCGGGGCCAAAGGTCAGTGTGTGTGTGTGTGTGTGTGTGTGTGTGTGTGTGTGTGTGTGTGTGTGTGTGTGTGTGTGTGTTTCTAAATCTCCATCCCTTCTCCCCCGCCCCCTTCCTCCAGAGGGTCCATGTCTGGTCCATACTATAACAGGGGATCTGCTACGGGCCCTGGAGGGCCCAGAGTTGTGCCTGAGGCCCCGCCTCATCTCTGTGTCCAGCGAGGGCCACTGTATCATCTGTTATGAGAGAGGACGCTTCTGTAACTTCAGCATCAACGGGAAACTGCTGGCTCAGATGGAGCTCAACGACTCAACACGGGTACGACCACGGATACAGTGTATATATCAAATCAAGGCAAATTGTATGGGTCACTTACACATGGTTAGCAGACGTTATTGGTCACATGGTTAGCAGATGTTAATGGTCACATGGTTAGCAGACGTTATTGGTCACATGGTTAGCAGACGTTATTGGTCACATGGTTAGCAGATGTTATTGGTCACATGGTTAGCAGACGTTATTGGTCACATGGTTAGCAGATGTTAATGGTCACATGGTTAGCAGATGTTATTGGTCACATGGTTAACAGATGTTAATGGTCACATGGTTAGCAGATGTTATTGGTCACATACACATGGTTAGCAGATGTTATTGGTCACATGGTTAGCAGATGTTATTGGTCACATACACATGGTTAGCAGATGTTATTGGTCACATGGTTAGCAGATGTTATTGGTCACATACACATGGTTAGCAGATGTTATTGGTCACATGGTTAGCAGATGTTATTGGTCACATGGTTAGCAGATGTTATTGGTCACATACACATGGTTAGCAGATGTTATTGGTCACATGGTTAGCAGATGTTATTGGTCACATACACATGGTTAGCAGATGTTATTGGTCACATGGTTAGCAGATGTTATTGGTCACATGGTTAGCAGATGTTATTGGTCACATGGTTAGCAGATGTTATTGGTCACATGGTTAGCAGACGTTATTGTGAGTGTAGTGAAATGCTTCTAGATCCGACAGTGTAGCAGTATCTAACAGGTAATATCTAACAGGTAATATCTAACAGGTAATATCTAACAGGTAATATCTAACAGGTAATATCTAACAGGTAATATCTAACAGGTAATATCTAACAGGTAATATCTAACAGGTAATATCTAACAGGTAATATCTAACAGGTAATATCTAACAGGTAATATCTAACAGGTAATATCTAACAGGTAGTATCTAACAGGTAATATCTAACAGGTAATATCTAACAGGTAATATCTAACAGGTAATATCTAACAGGTAATATCTAACAGGTAATATCTAACAGGTAATATCTAACAGGTAGTATCTAACAGGTAATATCTAACAGGTAATATCTAACAGGTAATATCTAACAGGTAATATCTAACAGGTAATATCTAACAGGTAATATCTAACAGGTAATATCTAACAGGTAATATCTAACTATTCCACAACAGAACCAAATACACACAAACTAGTAAAGGAATGGGATAAGTATATATATATATGTATATATATATGGATGAGTCGTGACAGAGAGGCTAAGATGCAATAGATAGTGAAGAATAGATAGTGAAGGATACAGTATACAGTATATACATATGAGATGAGTAATGAGAGATATGTAAACATTCTTGAAGTGGCATAATTAATGTGACTCGTGTTCCATTTATTAAAGTGGCCATTGATTTCAAGTCTGTAGGTAGGCAGCAGCCTCTCTGTGTTAGTGGTGGTTGTTTAACAATCTGATTGCCTTGAAAAACAGCTTCTATCTCTCGGTCCCTGTTTTGATGCACCTGTACTGACCTCGCCTTCTGGATGATAGCGGGGTGAACAGGCAGTGGCTCAGGTGGTTGTTGTCCTTGATTATCTTTTTGTTCTTCCTGTGACATCGGGTGGTGTAGGTGTCATGGAGGGCAGGTAATTTGCCCCCGGTGATGCGTTGTGCAGACCTCACTACCCTCTGGAGAGCCTTACGGTTGAGGGCGGAGCAGTTGCCGTACCAGGCGGTGATACAGCCCGACAGGATGCTCTCAATTGAGCACCTGTAAAAGTTAGTGAGGGTTTTCGGTGACAAGCCACATTTTTTTTCAGCCTCCTGTGGTTGAAGAGGTGCTGTTGCGCCTTCTTCACCACACTGTCTGTGTGGGTGGACCATTTCAGTTTGTCCGTGATGTGTACGCCGAGGAACTTAAAACTTTCCACCTTCTCCACTGCTCTCCCATTGTAATACCCTGTATATCCCATTGATGTGGATAGGGGGCTGCTCCCTTTGCTGTTTCCTGAAGTCCATGATCATCTCTTTTGTTTTGCTGACATTGAGTGAGAGGGCCTGTTGTCCTGACCTCTGGCAGTCTCTATGGGGGTGCCACAGGGTTCAATTCTCGGGCCGACTCTTTTCTCTCTATTCATCAATGATATCGCGCTTGCTGCTGGTGATTCTCTGATCCACCTCTACGCAGACGACACCATTCTGTATAACTCTGGCCCTTCTTTGAACACTGTGTAAACAAACCTCCAGACGAGCTTCAATGCCATACAATACAATACTCCTTCCGTGGCCTCCAACTGCTTTTAAATGCAGGTAAAACTAAATACATGTTCTTCAACCAATTGCTGCCCGCCTGCCCGTATAGCATCACTACTCTGGACGGTTCTGACCTAAAATATGTGGTCAACTACAAATACCTAGGTGTCTGGTTAGACTGTAAACTCTCCTTCCAGACTCACATTAAGCATCTCCAATCCAAAATTAAATCTATTTCGCAACAAAGCCTCCTTCACTCATGCTGCCAAACATTCCCTCGTAAATCTGACGATTCTACCAATCCTTGACTTTGGCGATGTCATCTATTAAATAGCCTCCAACACTCTACTCAGCAAATTAGATGTAGTCTATCACAGTGCCATCCGTTTTGTTACAAAAGCACCTTATACCACCCACCACTGCGACCTGTATGCTCTAGTCGGCTTGCCCTCGTTACATATTCATCGCCAAACCCACTGGCTCCAGGTCATCTATAAGTCGTTGCTAGGTAAAGCCCCGCCTTATCTCAGCTCACTGCTCACCATAGCGGCACCCACCTGTAGCACACGCTTCAGCAGGTATATCTCACTGGTCAACCCCAAAGCCAACATTTCCTTTGGCTGCCTTTCCTTCCAGTTCTCTGCTGCCAATGACTGGACGGAATTGCAAAAATATCTAAAGTTGGAGACTTACAGTGCCTTGCGAAAGTATTCGGCCCCCTTGAACTTTGCGACCTTTTGCCACATTTCATGCTTCAAACATAAAGATATAAAACTGTATTTTTTTTGTGAAGAATCAACAACAAGTGGGACACGATCATGAAGTGGAAAGACATTTATTGGATATTTCAAACTTTTTTAACAAATCAAAAACTGAAAAATTGGGCGTGCAAAATTATTCAGCCCCTTAAGTTAATACTTTGTAGCGCCACCTTTTGCTGCGATTACAGCTGTAAGTCGCTTGGGGTATGTCTCTATCAGTTTTGCACATCGAGAGACTGAAATTTTTTCCCATTCCTCCTTGTATATAGCCTCCACACTGACTCTGTACCGTAATACCCTGTATATAGCCTCCACACTGACTCTGTACCGTAATACCCTGTATATAGCCTCCACACTGACTCTGTACCGGTACCCCCTGTATATAGCCTCCACACTGACTCTGTACCGGTACCCCCTGTATATAGCCTCCACACTGACTCTGTACCGGTACCCCCTGTATATAGCCTCCACACTGACTCTGTACCGGTACCCCCTGTATATACCCTCCACATTGACTCTGTACTGGTACCCCCTGTATATAGCCTCCACACTGACTCTGTACCGGTACCCCCTGTATATAGCCTCCACATTGACTCTGTACCGTAACACCCTGTATATAGCCTCCACACTGACTCTGTACCGTAACACCCTGTATATAGCCTCCACACTGACTCTGTACCGGTACCCCCTGTATATAGCCTCCACATTGACTCTGTACTGGTACCCCTTGTATATAGCCTCTACATTGACTCTGTACCGTAATACCCTGTATATAGCCTCCACATCGACTCTGTACCGTAATACCCTGTATATATGGAACAAACTCCCTCACGACGCCAGGACAGCGGAGTCAATCACCACCTTCCGGAGACACCTGAAACCCCACCTCTTTAAGGAATACCTAGGATAGGATAAAGTAATCCCTCTCACCCCCCCTCCCCCTTAAAAGATTTAGATGCACTACTGTTCCACTGGATGTCATAAGGTGAATGCACCAATTTGTAAGTCGCTCTGGATAAGAGCGTCTGCTAAATGACTTAAATGTAAATGTAATATAGCCTCCACATTGACTCTGTACCGTAATACCCTGTATATAGTCTCCACATTGACTCTGTACCAGTGTCCCCTGTATATAGTCTCCACATTGACTCTGTACCAGTACCTCCTGTATATAGCCTCCACATTGACTCTGTACCGTAATACCCTGTATATAGCCTCCACATCGACTCTGTACCGTAATACCCTGTATATAGCCTCCACATTGACTCTGTACCGTAATACCCTGTATATAGTCTCCACATTGACTCTGTACCAGTGTCCCCTGTATATAGTCTCCACATTGACTCTGTACCAGTACCTCCTGTATATAGCCTCCACATTGACTCTGTACCGTAATACCCTGTATATAGCCTCCACATTGACTCTGTACCGTAATACCCTGTATATAGCCTCCACATTGACTCTGTACCGTAACACCCTGTATATAGCCTCCACATTGACTCTGTACCGTAATACCCTGTATATAGCCTCCACATTGACTCTGTACCGTAATACCCTGTATATAGCCTCCACATTGACTCTGTACCGTAATACCCTGTATATAGCCTCCACATTGACTCTGTACCGTAATACCCTGTATATAGCCTCCACATTGACTCTGTACCGTATTACCCTGTATATAGCCTCCACATTGACTCTGTACCGTAATACCCTGTATATAGCCTCCACATTGACTCTGTACCGTAATACCCTGTATATAGCCTCCACATTGACTCTGTACCGTAATACCCTGTATATAGCCTCCACATTGACTCTGTACTGGTACCCCCTGTATATAGTCTCCACATTGACTCTGTACCGTAATACCCTGTATATAGCCTCCACATTGACTCTGTACTGTAATACCCCTGTATATAGCCTCCACATTGACTCTGTACCGTAATACTCTGTATATAGCCTCCACATTGACTCTGTACCGTAATACCCTGTATATAGCCTCCACATTGACTCTGTACCGTAATACCCTGTATATAGCCTCCACATTGACTCTGTACCGTAACACCCTGTATATAGCCTCCACATTGACTCTGTACCGTAACACCCTGTATATAGCCTCCACATTGACTCTGTACCGTAATACCCTGTATATAGCCTCCACATTGACTCTGTACCGTAATACCCTGTATATAGCCTCCACATTGACTCTGTACCGTAATACCCTGTATATAGCCTCCACATTGACTCTGTACTGGTACCCCCTGTATATAGTCTCCACATTGACTCTGTACCGTAATACCCTGTATATAGCCTCCACATTGACTCTGTACCGTAATACCCTGTATATAGCCTCCACATTGACTCTGTACCGTAATACCCTGTATATAGCCTCCACATTGACTCTGTACTGGTACCCCCTGTATATAGTCTCCACATTGACTCTGTACCGTAATACCCTGTATATAGCCTCACATTGACTCTGTACCGTAACACCCTGTATATAGCCTCCACATTGACTCTGTACCGTAATACCTCTGTATATAGCCTCCACATTGACTCTGTACCGTAATACCCTGTATATAGCCTCCACACTGACTCTGTACTGGTACTCTGTATATAGCCTCCACATTGACTCTGTACCGTAATACCCTGGTATATAGCCTCCACATTGACTCTGTACTATTACCCTGCATATAGCTCTCCACATTGACTCTGTACTGTAATACCCTGTATATAGTCTCGTTATTGTTGTTCTTATTGTGTTACTTTTATAATTTTTTTTATTTTAGTCTACTAAATATTAAATATTTTCTTATTTTTGATTATTGGTTAAGGCTTGTAAGTAGAAGCATTACACGTGCAAAGTTGTTGTATTCGCGCATGTGATAAATAAAGTTTTATCTGGATACATTATATCAGTATTATATATTATAAACTTCTGGCTCAGAGGTCAATGACTCTACTCTCTTGGAGAAAAGGTGCTAAGTGTTACCATACAGGGTTGGTCCAGTAGAACTATACAGGTTCTCTCCCACAATCACTCCGACATCAACTCCAGTTGAGATGTGCCGGCATGAGCTGGACTGAAGACTGAAGGAAAAGAAGGGGTCAAGTGCCCAGCATATGGGAACTCCTTCAAGACAGTTGAAAAGCATTCCAGGTGAAGCTGGCTGGGAGAGAATGCCAAGAAAGTGTGCAAAGCTGTAATCAAGGCAAAATGTGGCTACTTTGAAGAATCTAAAATATATTTTGATATGTTTACTTCTCTTTTTTGGTTACTGCACGATTCCATATGTGTTATATCATAGTGTTGATGTCTCTCACTATTATTCTACAATGTCAAAACAAAATATCAAGAAAAACCCTTGAATGAGCAGGGGTGTTCTGGAATGTTATAATGTAAATAATCCCTTATAAGGATCCATTAGGACCTGCGCTAGCACACACACTAACACACACACACTAACACACACACACACTAATACACACACACTAATACACACACACTAATACACACACACACACACTAACACACACACTAACGCACACACACTAACGCACACACACTAACGCAACACACACTCAACGCACACACATCTAATCAAGACACACACACTAACGCACACGACACTACCGCACACACACTAACGCACACACACTACACGCACACACACAACACACACACACTACACACACACACTACACACACACACACTACACACACACACACTAACGCACACACACTAACGCACACACACACTACACGCACACACACTAACGCACACACACTAACGACACACACACTAACGCACACACACTAGCGCACACACACTAGCGCACACACACTAGCCGCACACACACTAACGCACACAGCACTAACACACACACACTAACACACACACTAGCACACACACACCCGCACACACACTAACGCACACACACTAACGCACACACACTAACACACACACACTAACGCACACACACTAACACACACACCAACACACACACACTAACACACACACACCAACGCACACACACTAACACACACACACTAACACACACACTAACACACACACACTAACACACACACACGTACAAACTAATCCACGTCTGCTGGTTTTCTTGGTGGGTTCATAACTCTTCTTATTCAGTCTCTCTCTCTCTCCCTACTACCTCTCTACTTCTCCTCTCTTCCTCCTCTTCCGCACTCTCTCTACCTCCCTTCCCATCGCTTCCTTCTCTCTCTCTCTTTCTCTCTCCTTCCTGCCTTTTTTCCTCCCTCCCTCCTCTCCCTCCCTTCCTCCCTCTCTCCCTCCCTCCCTCTCCCCTCCCTTCCCCCTCTCTCCCTCCCTTCCTCCCTCTCTCCCTCCCTTCCCCTCCCTCTCTCCCTCCCTTCCTCCCTCCCCTTCCCCCTCTCCCCTCCCTTCCTCTCTCCCTCCCTCCCTCTCTCCCTTCCCTCCCTCCCTCCCTCTCTCCCTTCCTCCCTCCTTCCCCTCCCTCTCCCTTCCCTCCCTCCTTCCCTCCCTCCCTTCTCCTCCCTCTCTCTCCCTTTCCTTCCCTCTCTCCCTTTCCTTCCCTCCCTCCCTTCCCTCCTTTCCCCTCCCTCCCCCCTTCCCTCCCTTTCTCCCTCCCTCCCTCCCTCCCGCCAGGCGATCCTGTTGAGTAGTGACGGTCAGAACCTGGTGACAGGAGGAGACAACGGGGTGGTGGAGGTGTGGCAGGCCTGTGACTTCAAACAGCTCTACATCTACCCAGGCTGTGACGCTGGCATCCGTGCCATGGACCTGTCTCACGACCAGAGGTGGGTAGGACGGGAGGGAGGGGAGGGGAGGTGGGCAGGCCTGTGACTTCAAACAGCTCTACATCTACCCAGGCTGTAGAAGGGGAGGGGAGGTCGTCAGTCTTTTTCATGTTTCTGTTTTCACGCATTGTTTCTGAAGCAGACTGACCAGAACCAGACTGACCAGAACCAGACTGACCGGGTCATGCTGGTCTGATGTGGTTTCTTTCTTATGTATATTTATGTGGTCCTCTGTTGCTCAGTTGGTTTGCAGCGCCAGGATAGTGGATTAGATTCCCAGGATAGTGGATCAGATTCCCAGGATAGTGGATTAGATTCCCAGGATAGTGGATTAGATTTCCAGGATAGTGGATCAGATTCCCAGGATAGTGGATTGTGATTCCTCAGGATAGTTGGACTCAGATTCCCAGGATAGTGGATTAGATTCCCAGGATAGTGGA
This sequence comes from Oncorhynchus nerka, assembly GCF_034236695.1. Classification (NCBI taxonomy): domain Eukaryota; kingdom Metazoa; phylum Chordata; class Actinopteri; order Salmoniformes; family Salmonidae; genus Oncorhynchus; species Oncorhynchus nerka. The sequence goes on from NW_027040370.1 coordinate 62,431, forward strand.
TCAGATTCCCAGGATAGTGGATTAGATTCCCAGGATAGTGGATTAGATTCCCAGGATAGTGGATTAGATTCCCAGGATAGTGGATCAGATTCCCAGGATAGTGGATTAGATTCCCAGGATAGTG
>NW_027040370.1:63054-143054 GCF_034236695.1 Oncorhynchus nerka
TCCAGGTAGTTTATCTTTATATCTAGGTAGTTTATAACAAGTTTTTCTCTTCATAGAGAATAAGATGATGTCTATGGCTTGTTTCCAGTAGTAGAAGTAGTGAATGTCAGTTTCCAACCCTGTAGCCTCGTAAAGAGGTTGTGGTAATGATTTATACTGAAAAACATGATGCCATGTGTTGTATCTCAACTCCATGGTTTGTCTCTCAGTGGACCCCCCAGTGACATCCTGTATGGAGGGGTTGTACCTACCCATGTTCCTGTCTCCAACACCAGCCCAGGGTGCAGTGCTCTACGCCTCTGCAGACCAACCCCTGGAAATCACTGTCAGAGCACAGGCTACCCAGTCCACGTAAGAGAAAGGAAACATGGAAACACTTAGCCGATAGGTAGAGACTAAAATCAGGGGTTTTAAATGCAATAGTTGGACCAACAGGTGTGTCAGCGGGTTGTTGCTCTTCCCTACAATCAGATTTAAAAAACAGATACAAATACACCTTATGGAACAGCGGGGACTGTGAAGCAACACAAACATAGGACAGACACATGCGCGCACACACACACACACACGATAACATACCCACTATACATACACATGGACTGTAAAGCCTTGGCAGCAGCTAATGGGGATCCATAATGAACACAAATACAAATATACAGTCAATACATAAACTGATCTGACATCTACAGTCAATACATAAACTGATCTGACATCTACAGTCAATACATAAACTGATCTGGCATCTACAGTCAATACATAAACTGATCTGGCATCTACAGTCAATACATAAACTGATCTGGCATCTACAGTCAATACATAAACTGATCTGGCATCTACAGTCAATACATAAACTGATCTGGCATCTACAGTCAATACTTAAACTGATCTGACATCTACAGTCAATACATAAACTGATCTGGCATCTACAGTCAATACATAAACTGATCTGACATCTACAGTCAATACATAAACTGATCTGACATCTACAGTCAATACATAAACTGATCTGGCATCTACAATACATAAACTGTCAATCACAGTCAAACATAAATGATCATCTACAGTCAATACATAAACTGATCTGACATCAACAGTCAATACATAAACTGATCTGTCATAAACTGATCTGACATCAACAGTCAATACATAAACTGATCTGGCATCTACAGTCAATACATAAACTGATCTGACATCTACAGTCAATACATAAACTGATCTGACATCTACAGTCAATACAGTCAATACATAAACTGATCTGACATCTACAGTCAATACATAAACTGATGTCAACTTTATTCAAGACTCTTTTAGCTTCAACATTTAACACTTTCCATTTCAATACAGGACTTTTTTATTTGTTTGATTCATATTTTGAAGTGATGCAGTTCTGTCCTTGATCTTTTCTTGTCTATTAATGTTACGTATAAATGTCATGTTGTATGTTTTGACCCCAGGAAGAGTAGCTGCTGCTGAAGCTAATGGGGTTCATAATGAAAAATAATAATAAATATATAATAATTATAAAATTATAATGACATTGTATTGTTTTCTCCCTGTGTGTTTCAGGGTTTCAGAGCTGTTGGTGAGTGGACCTTCCAGTATCACAGAGAACACCACTGTCCCAGGAGAGTACCTTCTAAGATGGACGCCCACTGAGGATGAGGAGGGAGGGTACTATCCTGTGTGCTTCATCGCTCAGGGAGTGAACGACAGGTCAGTCTGCTGCCACTTCAACTGGAAACGTATAGCATATAACATAATGACTTACCTGATTAAATAAAGGCACAAAATAAACTAGCATAATGCATCATTTCTGTAGGCTACTATCAAGACGATCAGTTGAATGTACATTTAGAAACATTTTGGTAGAATCCATTCAGTTGCAACTGACTAGGTTTTAACCTGCCTTTCCTTCAATGGTATGTGGTTTGTTTGGCTTTGACATATTTTTTTAAACCAATGGAATGTGGTTTGTTTGGTTTTGATATGTTTCATTAAACCAATGGAATGTGGTTTGTTTGGTTTGTAATGTTTTATAAAATGGTCTTTCACAAAGATCTGAACAGTTGTTCTGTTGATCTTCTCAGTTCCATGTATCACTCTGAGCTGCGCTGTCTGATCGTCAGGGTTGGAAACACAAGTGGTGGGTACAGTTTCACTACAGCATGAGGTTAATGATCCCCTTTCTGGTGTTCTGCTAGTCTCACTGTTACTTACAGATGCTAGTTGAAATGCATGTTTGAGACAATTAGCAACCAATCAACCAATCAACACATCTCTGTCTGTCTGTTTGTCTGTCTTTGTGCTACAGCCATCAGAACCACAGAGGAACCAACAACCTCCCCTCCTCTGACAATAAACCTCACAACCACATCGGAACCAACAACCTCCCCTCCTCTGATAATAATCCTCACAACAACAGAGGAACCAACACCCTCCCCTCCTCTGACAACAAACCTCACGACCACAGAGGAACCAACAACCTCCCGTCCTCTGACAATAAATCTCACAACCACAGAGGAACCATCACCCTCCCCTCCTCTGACAATAAACCTCACGACCACAGAGGAACCAACAACCTCCCCTCCTCTGATAATAAACCTCACAACCACAGAGGAACCAACAACCTCCCCTCCTCTGACAATAAACCTCACAACCACAGCGGAACCAACAACCTCCCCTCCTCTGACAATAAACATCACAACAACAGAGGAACCAACAACCTCCCCTCCTCTGACAATAAACCTCACAACCACAGAGGAACCAACAATCTCCCCTCCTCTGACAATAAACCTCACAACCACAGAGGAACCAACAACCTCTCCTCCTCTGACAATAAACCTCACAACCACAGAGGAACCAACAACCTCTCCTCCTCTGACAATAAACCTCACAACCACAGAGGAACCAACAACCTCTCCTCCTCTGACAATAAACCTCACAACCACAGAGGAACCAACAACCTCTCCTCCTCTAACAACAAACCTCACGACCACACAGATTGCACCTGCACTTCCAAATACCACCCAAACAACTACTGAACTCACAACCACACCCACAAATGTCAGTACGTACGCTCCCACAACTACCACAGCTCCCACAACTACCACAGCACCCACAACTACCACAGCTCCCACAACTACCACAGCACCCACAACTACCACAGCACCCACAACTACCACAGCTCCCACAACTACCACAGCTCCCACAACTACCACAGCTCCCACAACTACCACAACTACCACAGCATCCACAACTACCACAGCTCCCACAACTACCACAGCTCCCACAACTACCACAACTACCACAGCTCCCACAACTACCACAACTACCACAGCACCCACAACTACCACAGCACCCACAACTACCACAGCTCCCACAACTACCACAGCATCCACAACTACCACAGCACCCACAACTACCACAGCACCCACAACTACCACAGCATCCACAACTACCACAGCATCCACAACTACCACAGCACCCACAACTCCCACAACTACCACAACTACCACAGCACCCACAACTACCACAACTACCACAGCTCCCACAACTACCACAGCACCCACAACTACCACAGCATCCACAACTACCACAGCATCCACAACTACCACAGCACCCACAACTCCCACAACTACCACAGCTCCCACAACTACCACAGCACCCACAACTACCACAGCTCCCACAACTACCACAGCATCCACAACTACCACAGCATCCACAACTACCACAGCATCCACAACTACCACAGCACCCACAACTACCACAGCACCCACAACTTTAAGTACACAGCCAACCACCGATCTCACAACCCATATTGTGGACGGTACAACAACGAGCAGTGGGCCTAGTAAGTACAAAATTAACTTTAGTTCAAATTTTAACAAATGATTTGTGTATGTGTTTTGTAATAATGTGGACTGGCTGTGTTTCCACAGGATACGTTGCTGTACTGAGGATAAAACTGTCCTCTCTGAACCCACTGACAGATGATTACATCAGAAACGTGGTTTTACAACAGGTCAGTGTCAGATCAGACAGGTTTCTCCTCGGCTCTACTTGATAATCACTGTGTGTGTTGTGTTTCCAGCTCCGCGAGGAACTGATCAGACAAGGGCTGCCAGGGGACTTCGCGCTACGCCTGAGAGCCACTCATGGGATCAGTTCCTGAGGGACGAACAGGAATTCAGATCGACATTCTTCACTCCTACTTGTCTTGTCTTCCTGGTTCTGATTCTGCAGAAATTCATTTTGAAGAAGAAGTGGTTCCTTATAATGACAGAATATGGATGATTTGTACTAATCTCTTGGGACAGACGCACGTAACATAAATTATGATTTTTGTTCAGGATTAGTTGAATGGACTTACTACTTCTGACTGGATGTTAGTTGAATGGACTGACTACTTCTGACTGGATGTTAGTTGAATGGACTGACTACTTCTGACTGGATGTTAGTTGAATGGACTGACTACTTCTGACTGGATGTTAGTTGAATGGACTGGATGTTAGTTGAATGGACTGACTACTTCTGACTGGATGTTAGTTGAATGGACTGACTACTTCTGACTGGTTAGTTGATGTTAGTTGTTAGTTGAATGGACTGACTACTTCTGACTGGATGTTAGTTGAATGGACTGACTACTTCTGACTGGATGTTAGTTGAATGGACTGACTACTTCTGACTGGATGTTAGTTGAATGGACTGACTACTTCTGACTGGATGTTAGTTGAATGGACTGACTACTTCTGACTGGATGTTAGTTGAATGGACTGACTACTTCTGACTGGATGTTAGTTGAATGGACTGACTACTGACTGGATGTTAGTTGAATGGACTGACTACTGACTGGATGTTAGTTGAATGGACTGACTACTTCTGACTGGATGTTAGTTGAATGGACTGACAGTACTTCTGACTGGATGTTAGTTGAATGACTAAAATGTAAATGATTTATGTCTACAAGAAGAAATACAACATTAATATGATTGGTAATGTACAGAGGTAGACTGGGGTTCTTTCCTGTTTGGTAATGTACAGAGGTAGACTGGGGTTCTTTCCTGTTTGGTAATGTACAGAGGTAGACTGGGGTTCTTTCCTGTTTGGTAATGTACAGAGGTAGACTGGGGTTCTTTCCTGTTTGGTAATGTACAGAGGTAGACTGGGGTTCTTTCCTGTTTGGTAATGTACAGAGGTAGACTGAGGTTCTTTCCTGTTTGGTAATGTACAGAGGTAGACTGGGGTTCTTTCCTGTTTGGTAATGTACAGAGGTAGACTGGGGTTCTTTCCTGTTTGGTAATGTACAGAGGTAGACAGGTTCTTTCCTGTTTGGTAATGTACAGAGGTAGACTGGGGTTCTTTCCTGTTTGGTAATGTACAGAGGTAGACTGGGGTTCTTTCCTGTTTGGTAATGTACAGAGGTAGACTGAGGTTCTTTCCTGTTTGGTAATGTACAGAGGTAGACTGGGGTTCTTTCCTGTTTGGTAATGTACAGAGGTAGACTGGGGTTCTTTCCTGTTTGGTAACGTTCAGAGGTAGACTGGGGTTCTTTCCTGTTTGGTAATGTACAGAGGTAGACTGAGGTTCCTCCTGTTTGGTAATGTACAGAGGTAGACTGGGGTTCTTTCCTGTTTGGTAATGTACAGAGGTAGACTGGGGTTCTTTCCTGTTTGGTTGAGGTAGACTGGGGTTCTTTCCTGTTTGGTAGTGACAGAGGACACAGGTAGGGGTTCCCACTGTTTGGTACCCACACACACACTCAGGAAGACGTTCACTTTCACTCACACATGGAGCATTGAACAATGAGGTTGAATTGACATTGACAAAGAGAAGAAATAGACTGACTAAAGAGTTTGACATTCCTAAAGAGAAGAAGAAATTTGACACTGACGAAAGAGAAGAAGAAATAATGACACTGACGAAAGAGAAGAATTGACATTGACGAAATGAATTGACATTGACTAAAGAGAAGAAGAAATGAATTGACATTGACTAAAGAGAAGAAGAAATGAATTGAATTGATGAAATTTGACATTGACTAAAGAGAAGAAGAAATTAATTGACTGTTAAAGAGAAGAAGAAATGAATTGACATTGACTAAAGAGAAGAAGAATTGACATTGAGGAGAAGAAGAAATGAATTGACATTGACTAAAGAGAAGAAGAAATGAATTGACACTGACTAGTTTTAAATGAATTGAATTGACATTGACTAAAGAGAAGAAATGAATTGACACTGACTAAAGAGAAGAAGAAATGAATTGACATTGACTAAAGAGAAGAAGAAATGAATTGGGAATTGATTGAAATCATTAAAGTTTAAAATATTAAATGTTAAGAAAACATTGAGATATTAAAGGTGTTAAAATAATGCAGGTGAAGAGTTATAATGTAGTTTTAAGTTGTGAATCATATAGAAAAATTTCATTCTGCTTATTAAGGACAACGCCTTAGGAGGTTGATAACGAGACATTATAAGGTCAAATGATCATGTTTAAAATATTGAATTATTAAGATATTGGAGTAATAATTGTGAAGATTAAAGAGAAAGGAAGTTTGAAATTGATGTTCAAAGTATATTAAAAGGTGCTAGCTTGATCTGGAAATCCCTTGAGGTTTCCTCATTGAAGAAGTGTTCTAGAACATTCTAGAAACTGACCTCATTGGTAGAAGTGTTCTAGAACATTCTAGACCTTTAGGTTGCCTCATTGGTAGAAGTGTTCTAGAACATTCTAGAGAAGAAGAAATAGAATTGACAGTTGACACCAAAGGAACTGAGCATCCCGAAGAAAAAATGTTTATAAGTTGACATTTTCTTGTTATTAAATACAGTGCTTCTCATGAAATTGTTATAGTTTTTAGGTAAAGGGTTTAGGTAAAGACGCTGAAGGCCATCTCTCAATTTAATGTTCTGCTTCTCATAAAATGGTTATAGTTTTTAGGTAAAGGGTAAAGGTAAAAGGTAAAGACGCTGAAGGCCATCTCTCAATTTAATCCAAGGTACATTGTTGCGTATCATCAATTGGTGATATTGATTGATCTGTTTTATTTATGCCTTTTTTTCTGTCATTTTGAATAAACTTGCTTTATTGTTCTGAAACCCTGTGTCATCAAAGAGTCATACAAGCGTATGTCGTTTTACTCCAGGTTTCTGAAACAGATTGTTAAACATATTGGTTAAATGTTAAACCTGAATTGCTGGTGGAAAACATTGGGAGATATTGGTAAATTGAGGGGTGATTAAAAACCCAGGAGAGAGTATCCATGTGTCAGGTGACTATTTGGCCTGGACGAGAAAAGATTATAGGGTGAGGTAGTGTAGTTTTAAGTTGACCTGAAAATATATATTTTTAAACTGTTTCATTCTGGCCTTATTAACTGCCTGTTCAGGGGCAGAACAACCTTGTCAGCTCGGGGGTTTGAACTTGCAACCTTCCTTATATTAGGAGGTTGAGTTCATTAAATGGCTACCCTAAATGTTATCAGGGTGTTTAAAATATTGAAGACCTATTAAGATATAAGGTACTGGGGAGTAAAGACCTAAATTAGGTGAGGTGTAGTAAGATTAAAGACCTGAAAAGATGCTAAAGGTAGTTTGAAAAAGACCTGAAAAGATGCTAGGTTGTTTTAAGAAGTTGATGAAAAGATGCTAGGTTGCAGGGTGAAGTATATTAAAAGACCCTTACTGTGTTGTGTACTAGCTCAGTGGTAAGGCAGAAATCCCTATTGAGGTTTCCTCCTGCATTGGCATTTTAGCATTTGAGTGTTCTAGAACATTCTAGGAATATTTTGGAATATAGGAAAGCCTAAAAATATACCCCATGCAGTTACCTACAAGGTTGGATGATCCTGAATATTTGAAGTGTTCTTTAATTATGTTCTTCTTCTTTAAAAACATTCTACCAGGTGTTGAGTTCACTGTAAAACAATATTTCTCCTCTCCCATCAGAACCGTCTAATCCGATCGTCAGGATGTCAGGGATGGACCTCCCATTGGACCCGGAATCTCCCCTGACAACGGAACCTTCCTGAAGTTCTCCCTCGCCTCCGTTTCCATGGCAGCCGTGGAGCCTGCTGGTGTTCCTGCTGCCGCTGCTCGTCATCACCCTCCTCAGGCTGGAGAACCTCATTACATTCTCCTCCTCTGCAGCTGACTGCAGCAGTGAGTGGGGCAGATCATTCACCAACATGGTGATCTGTAGGATATCTTCAGAGGTCCACCGTGTCCACCTGAGACCACAAATCAGGTTTCTTTCTCTGGCGATGTCCGGAATGACACCGTATCCACTTTATAATTGTCAAACAGTAGTTTTCTGTTCAGATTTCCCCCCTCTGGTTAAATCTGGACTAACCTGGTTAAGCTGGACTAACCTGGTTAAACTGGACTAACCTGGTTAAATCTGGACTAACCTGGTTAAATCTGGACTAACCTGGTTAAACTAGACTAACCTGGTTAAACTAGACTAACCTGGTTAAACTGGACTAACCTGGTTAAATTGGACTAACCTGGTTAAACCTGGACTAACCTGGTTAAACTGGACTAACCTGGTTAAACCTGGACTAACCTGGTTACACTAGACTAACCTGGTTAAACTAGACTAACCTGGTTAAACTGCACTAACCTGGTTAAACTAGACTAACCTGGTTAAATTGGACTAACCTGGTTAAATCTGGAGGGACTGAACCTGCAATCTGGACTAACCTGGTTAAACTAGACTAACCTCTGTTGGTTAAACCTGGACACACTAGACTAACCTGGTTAAATTGGACTAACCTGGTTAAACCTGGACTAACCTGGTTAAATCTGGACTAACCTGGTTAAACTAGACTAACCTGGTTAAATCTGGACTAACCTGGTTAAGCTGGACTAACCTGGACTAACCTGGTTAAACTAGACTAACCTGGTTAAATCTGGACTAACCTGGTTAAACTAGACTAACCTGGTTAAATCTGGACTAACCTGGTTAAACTGGACTAACCTGGACTAACTGTGAAGTACTGTATATCGTAAACCAGAACTCATATATTTGATTGGAAGTGTTGAACTGTAACAGATGGTTATTGGATTGGTTAAACACCTCCTTTTTAAAATGTTATTTTATAACCTTTATTTAACCTGGCAAGTCAGTTAAGAACATATTCTTATTCACAGTGACGACCTACACCGGCCAAACCCGGACGACGCTGGGGCAATTGTACGCCACCCTATGGGACTCCCAATCACAGCCGGATGTGATACAGCCTGGATTCAAACCAGGGACTGTAGTGATGCCGTGCCTCAGACCGGGAGCTTCTTTGAAGAGATGAACAACCACCTCAGCAGGTTGTGACAATAACGTTCTTTTTAAAAGGGTCCCTCTGTTACAAACACAAGAACAATTAACATTTAAATAGTGAAGGAAAAGGGGTATTTAGTGAAGGAGAAACAAAAAAACGTCATAACAGAATTATATTTTTTATTACATTTCAATACAAATAGGTTAGTGTCTTCTCAAATGGAGAAAAGCTACGTAGTGTAAGACTGTCATGTCAACATTAAAACCCTGTAGAAGGCACAGTAAAATACCATATATGTGTCTTAAAGCAATAATGTTATACATTGCACTGCATTATGGGTAAAATGCTGAAAAATACTGTTATTTACTGTAATTGGAAGCCTCCTTGGAGGAATTCCTCAAGTCATTCTGTATAATTTATTTACAGTAATAGCTTATGCCTACTGTAGATTTGTAGTTAAGTACGTACACACAACACCAGCTTGATATGTCCCTTGTCCTCTCTCTATTCACCCACAGAGTAACAGCCCCTGGTGCTGTCTGTCTCTCTATTTACCCACAGAGTAACAGCCCCTGGTGCTGTCTGTCTGTCTATTTACCCACAGAGTAACAGCCCCTGGTGCTGTCTGTCTCTCTATTTACCCACAGAGTAACAGCCCCTGGTGCTGTCTGTCTGTCTATTTACCCAGAGAGTAACAGCCCCCGGTGCTGTCTGTCTGTCTATTTACCCAGAGAGTAACAGCCCCTGTTGCTGTCTCTCTATTTACCCACAGAGTAACAGCCCCTGGTGCTGTCTGTCTGTCTATTTACCCAGAGAGTAACAGCCCCTGGTGCTGTCTGTCTCTCTATTTACCCAGAGAGTAACAGCCCCTGTTGCTGTCTGTCTATTTACCCACAGAGTAACAGCCCCTGGTGCTGTCTGTCTATTTACCCAGAGAGTAACAGCCCCTGGTGCTGTCTGTCTCTCTATTTACCCAGAGAGTAACAGCCCCTGTTGCTGTCTGTCTATTTACCCACAGAGTAACAGCCCCTGGTGCTGTCTGTCTATTTACCCACAGAGTAACAGCCCCTGGTGCTGTCTGTCTATTTACCCAGAGAGTAACAGCCCCTGTTGCTGTCTCTCTATTTACCCACAGAGTAACAGCCCCTGGTGCTGTCTGTCTGTCTATTTACCCAGAGAGTAACAGCCCCTGGTGCTGTCTGTCTCTCTATTTACCCAGAGAGTAACAGCCCCTGGTGCTGTCTGTCTATTTACCCACAGAGTAACAGCCCCTGGTGCTGTCTGTCTGTCTATTTACCCAGAGAGTAACATCCCCTGGTGCTGTCTGTCTGTCTATTTACCCAGAGAGTAACAGCCCCTGGTGCTGTCTGTCTCTCTATTTACCCAGAGAGTAACAGCCCCTGGTGCTGTCTGTCTATTTACCCACAGAGTAACAGCCCCTGGTGCTGTCTGTCTATTTACCCACAGAGTAACAGCCCCTGGTGCTGTCTGTCTATTCACCCACAGAGTAACAGCCCCTGGTGCTGTCTCTCTATTTACCCACAGAGTAACAGCCCCTGGTGCTGTCTCTCTATTTACCCACAGAGTAACAGCCCATGGTGCTGTCTGTCTCTCTATTTACCCACAGAGTAACAGCCCCTGGTGCTGTCTGTCTATTTACCCACAGAGTAACAGCCCCTGGTGCTGTCTGTCTGTCCATTTACCCACAGAGTAACAGCCCTGGTGCTCATTCTAGTCTTTCTCTTTCTATGCTTGTCCTAGGGTTGAGAAGAGCTGACCAATCAGAACCTGAGGAGGTTTGTTTACGGAGCCCCATGAGGAACACATGATGCTGACTTCTCTCTGTCCTGGATGCTCTCCTGACCAAACTGTCCCGTTTCACCGCCTCTGAACAAGCTTACCCTAAATAGAGTTGCCCCTGATCATAGATCTAGGATTGTACCCAATCCCAATTTGATCTCAACCCCCCCACACACACACAAAACACAGGCACACAATATAATTTGTAATTAGTGTTGTAATGATGCTTATTTGGTTACATATGTGATAACTGTTGTTACTTCTATTGTCAATTATGTTGTTCATTTGTAGTTAATGTTGTCAGCTATTTGAATACGTGTATTTTATGTACATTTGTATATATTTCTTTGTATTCAGATTTCAGCTAGAATTTCACTGTAAATATTCAGCATTGTAATGGCACCAGAGTTGCCAGCTTAAATACTGTAATTCTGCTTTACAGCAGAGATGCTGTAATGTATGTTTACAGTAGTATTTTCCTTACTGTAAAACAGTGGTATTTAAACCTTTTCAGCAGGGAACCCATTTTTATATAAAAAAAAATGTTTCTATAATATTGTTTAAATAAAAATAAAAATAACAGTAAATAATAATATAAAACATTTCAAATAATATTGTTGGCAACCCCACTGCAGTTGTGGGCACACGAATCCCGACATTGAATACTACTACTGTAAAAACCTTACGGCTGTAAATGTAAAGCAGAGATGCTGTAATCTGTTTTATAGTATGGACGATACTACTGTAAAATATATTACAGCATCTCTGCTGTAAGGCAAAATTACAGTATTAAGCTGGCAACTCTGGTGCCATTATAATGCTGCTAAATTTACAGGAAAAAGTTTTACATCAAAATACACTCATTAACCCTTTTCCTTCCATATAATCAGTTAGCAGTTTAAAGCTTCACAACATTCATTTTACAACTAAAATCTACTGCATCAATAAACTGGACATAAACCTGCAGATGTAAGTCAACTCAATAAGATAATTAATCATAGCATCAATAAACTAGGCATAAACCTGCTGCAGATGTAAGTCAACTCAATAAGATAATTAATCATAGCATCAATAAACTGGGCATAAACCTGCTGCAGATGTAAGTCAACTCAATAAGATAATTAATCATAGCATCAATAAACTGGACATAAACCTGCTGCAGATGTAAGTCAACTCAATAAGATAATTAATCAACATCAATAAACTAGGATAATTAATCAACTAATAAGATAATTAATCATAGCATCAATAAACTGGACATAAACCTGCTGCAGATGTAAGTCAACTCAATAAGATAATTAATCATAGCATCAATAAACTGGACATAAACCTGCAGATGTAAGTCAACTCAATAAGATAATTCATTTTTAAAAAAGTTCTTCAACTACCACCAAACTGCTGGGAAAGGAAGTTCGCTACATCCAATGACTCTCCAACACTGGATAAAAGCAATCAATCAGTTATTACTATATAAAACAGATTTTAAGTCAAACTTTTTCAACACAAAATCCACCAAATGAGCGACAACACCGAAGACAACTAACATAGACATGAACACCAAAGAGGATCCAAACACCTTGGCTGCACTTCCTGACATGGTTACAGACACATATTCCACACAAGGAAGGACAACATAAGTAAGAACAGAAATAAAGCAATAAAAGGCCATAATGCCAAAAAGTATACCCTCCCAGGGACCAGTGGTCAGAGATGACTTCCTCTCCGTCTTTCTGGCAGCCAGGCCTTCCTTCACAAAGGACTTTGATGTTTTCACATTCTCCTTCTTCTTGTAGGTTTCCCAGTTATTCACATCAACGTCCTCATTCCTCTTCAACACTCTGAGATCAACTCTTCTCTGTCTCACTTCGTCTGCCATGTCCCTTAGTATTCTGTTGACTCTGATGTTCTCCGACGTGATTGGATCCCAGCACACCGGACAGATAACGCAACCGGAGTCCATACACTTCTGGAGGCATTGTCTACAGAAGGTGTGCTGGCAGCTCAGCGATATATGTCCAACGAAGACTTCGGTACAGACGGAACAGATGAAGACTGTAGCCATGTTTCTCTGTGTTCTCAGAAGCCTTGGTTACACCTTTCATTAAAAATAAATAATAATATCCGTTATAGATCTTCTAGGTCTTCTCATTGAAAGCAAGTCTGAGAAGCGGTCATCTGCGATTTCAATGAGTCTTTGCGTCTTTTACTTTCGGTTTTGTACACCAGCTTCAAACATCTGAAACCACAATAGTTGTGGTTATTTAAAATAGATTTCACAGCGGTTTAGATTGTACAATGATTCTCTACACTCAATAGTGCTCGTTTTGTCACATAAACTGAAATTAGGCGAACTATTAACATTATTACAACTAGAAAATACATAATGTACCTTTAACACGTTGTTGTAGTCGTCCGATCAAGATCTGGTCGATATTTGTTCCGTGTACACCACCGAGGTATAATACAAACTGGAGACTGCTTCCTAGATGTCCGACCGTTGTTTTCAAGGTAATCTACTCACGTTCGCATTGAGAAGTAGGGAGCTTGCAGCTCGATACCGAGACCGGACTATGGTCAAGAGGGTGTGTTGAAAAGTTAAGTACTGGGCGTGTGGACATGGTTGGGTTTCGGTTCATTATAATAAATACAAAAACCATTGTTTTCGATTCAGGTTTTGATTATTTGGGTTGTATTCAACAATGAGCGTGTGGATAGAGTCAGTGCTGTCCGGGATCCTTGGTACCTCCCTAACCTTAACCCTTACCTAACCATTTTAAATGTACAATTCAATGGGGTAGGACCATCCCAATCATTTTGGATAGAATGGCCCATGTGGTAATGACCTGGGTGTGGGAAAGCGCTCTGCTATAGGTAGTGCTGAGCAATTAGTGCTTTGAGTCGGGTTTCGGGTTAATTATTTGTTTATCTCGGCTTTCGGTTTTGATTATTTGAGTTGAATATTGTAACACAGAATAAAATCTGTAAAAGTCCCATGATGGTAGTGATTGCCGATGACTGCTGATTAACCAACAATTATTTACATGATTTTACTTCATCATATTTCAGTTGCGTATATCATTTGTTTTATTTGATGACTTTATTATTTTGATTCCAAGTCATCATCTCATCTCTATAGAGCTGCTGGTTATGCTGTCTGACAAAAACTATATTTTGTAGTTCTTCAAAGTAAATAAGGCATACTTAATGCCTGCTGAATGCCAACTATCAATCACTTTGATCACGTATTTTCCAGGTAGAGATTAATCACGAAGCAACAGCTGCTCTCTATATCCACTCACGCGCATTCTTGTCTCTTCAGTAGCAGGCCTAAAAAGAAACGCAGACTGGACAAAGTAAATACGCAATGGATTATGGTCATTGTAGTTTAGTGAATAAAACGTGGTAATTAACTATGTAGATTATTGGCCTGTAGGAAACTACAAGTTCCTACTACATCACACAGAAACAGTCTGACGTGCCCAGTGAGTTCACAGAAGAAGAGAAAAAAGAGAAAGAAAATGGGATTCAAGGAATTGAACCGATATCCATCAATTAGTTGTTCAAAAACAGAAAACAAACCCAACACATATTCCAGTTGATAGCTCAGCAGTAGGTTAGGTCAGAGCGGAGATGGGCAACTTTGACGGGGGAGGCACAAAAAAATCTGAACACATCTGGAAGGATCGGTTTTAGTGACTTTTCATGCAGCCCAATCAGCAACGCAAAACGGTCAAAGTGGCAACAATTTCGCCCAATTAGCCGATTCGCTTTCCATACTCCTTTCCACACCCACTCGCCTCCGGTCGCCATAAATCCATCTACAGGCATTTCGCTACACAATAACATCTGCTAAATATGTGACAAACTATTTTCATTTCTGCCGTCATAATGAATCACCGATAACAGAACTCCTTGGAAAATCCACAATAAAAAATTCCTTACCAAAGATTAACAGATAAAGGCAATGAGGCTAATGGCTTTACTGCCCTGCCATTTCGATGAGGTAATGAGGATAATGGCTTTACTGCCCTGCCATTTCGATGAGGTAATGAGGATAATGGCTTTACTGCCCTGCCATTTCGATGAGGTAATGAGGATAATGGCTTTACTGCCATGTCATTTCTATGAGGTAATGAGGAAAATGGCTTTACTCCCATGTCATTTCGATGAGGTAATGAGGCAAATGGCTTTACTGCCATGTCATTTCGATGAGATAATGAGGCAAATGGCTTTACTGCCCTGTCATTTCGATGAGGGTAATGCCTTTACTGTCCTGCCATTTCGATGAGGATAAATGGCTTTACTGCCCTGTCATTTCGATGAGGTAATGAGGATAAATGGCTTTACTGCCCTGTCATTTCGATGAGGATAAATGGCTTTACTGCCCTGTCATTTCGATGAGGGTAATGCCTTTACTGTCTTGCCATTTCGATGAGGATAATGGCTTTACTGCCCTGTCATTTCAATGAGATAATGAGGATTCTGGCTTTACTGCCCTGTCATTTCGATGAGGTAATGATGCTAATGGCTTTACTGCCCTGTCGTTTCAATGAGGTAATGAGGGTAATGGGCTTTACTGCCCTGTCATTTCAATGAGGTAATGAGGTTAATGGGCTTTACTGCCCTGTCATTTCAATGAGACACTGAGGATAATGGCTTTACTGCCCTGTCATTTCAATGAGACAATGAGGATAATGGCTATACTGCCCTGTCATTTGCTTACCATATGACCCATATTTACAGAACAAAACGGCACCAAACTGAAATGTTTTATTTTGTAAACATCATTTAGATGATGACAATCATTCACATGAAAAGGCAGATCAACAAATTCTTTGCATATTTTATTTGTATTTTCTTGCAACTTTCAACTCACACGTGGTCATATTTGACATCTTTGCAATAAAACATGAATACAATATTTTTTTTTTTTGGGGTTGGGGGTGGGGGGATTTCATAGATCCATAAATTGAACCTGTTTTTGGGTGTGAGTGTATTTGATTGAGTTTAACACACTAACAGTACATCTCATGTTTTACCTTTGTACTTCCTGTCTCTCCTCCCCCCCTCCCTCCCTCCCTCTCTCTGGTCTTAATTAACTTAACTTAATTAACTTAAGGGTCATGTGACAGGAAATAATCACCAGGCTAATAAATCATATGTGATTTGATGCAAAGTGTGAATACAAGAACAAAACGTTTGACACTGATTCAATTCTTTTTTGTCTTCCTTTCTTTAAATAATTTGACAAATGTGAATGAGTGAAGGTTTCCTTTTTACGTTATCCAACTCCCTCTCTGTGAGGCCTGAAGTCTATCCAACTCCCTCTCTGTGAGGCCTGAAGTCTATCCAACTCCCTCTCTGAGGCCTGAAGTCTATCCAACTCCCTCTCTGTGAGGCCTGTCAGTCGTAGCCTGAAGTCTATCCAACTCCCTCTCTGAGGCCTGCCCGTCGTAGCCTGAAGTCTATCCAACTCCCTCTCTGAGGCCTGAAGTCTATCCAACTCCCTCTCTGTGAGGCCTGAAGTCTATCCAACTCCCTCTCTGTGAGGCCTGAAGTCTATCCAACTCCCTCTCTCTGAGGCCTGAAGTCTATCCAACTCCCTCTCTGAGGCCTGAAGCCTATCCAACTCCCTCTCTGAGGCCTGAAGCCTATCCAACTCCCTCTCTGTGACGCCTGTAGCCTGAAACCAAGACTATATGTACATATTTGACAAAACAATCACCAAATATACAAAGAAAATCAGACGTGTCTTGTGGATATCTGGTAGATGTCATCGTTTGATGGCGTTAGCGAAACATTTCTTCATTTTCATCATCACAGTCATCATCATTGCCATCGCTATTATTACACAGGAAGTCAATAATAAATGAAAAGTGATGGTCTGTGTGGTGATAGGAGTGAGGACTGTGATCTATTCCTGCTTGTCAATCATTGACACAGAGACTAGGAAACAAAACAGTATTTACAGAAATCATATTCACCCTCCTGGGGGTAATTAAAAAATATATATATATAACAAAAATAAATTAACTGAAATAAAATAAATCAAACGTAAGAAATTAAATCAAAACAAAATAATATGAAACCAAAAAATATATAATTTACTCGATATGAGTTTAAGCCAACAGCATCTGTTTTCTTTAATGGGAAGTACTGCTTCAGACCAGTGCATTCCAGGGCCAAACCAGTTCAATACTGTTTTAAACCTGTTCAATTCAGATTCGACCAGTTTGAACTTTCTGGACCACATCTCCTTTAAAACTAGAAACTAGAAACAAAAGAGAAATAAAGAAAAAAAAACATAATAAAATAACTAAACCCAAAAAGCAACAAAACCCATTTTTATTTTAGTAATGTAACTTTGTCCTGTGAAGCGATACGCATTCTGTCCATTAACAGGGAATATTCTCAAACATTAAAAGTCCTATATGGGTCTGTTCAACCCTCAGACAAAGTCTAGCAGTAGATTTGATCTTCTCCTTACTTTATATCTTAGTTCATTAATATAAGGATCCCATCAGGGGGGTGTTGTGTGGCTGTTAGGGTTGAAATGGCAGACAAGATGTCCTACAGTAGCTGTGATGCTCGCTCTTCCTTCTCAAGTGAAACTCATCACAGGAAGTAGAGTTTTAGTGGCTTTTCAACCTCTTATTCTTCATTTTTGTAGCTGTTGTTTACAGCTTGACCTCTCTCTTCTCGCCTGGTGCTCGTCTTCCTCTCTCTCCTCGTCTCGTGCTCGTCTTCCTCTCTCTCCTCGTCTGTCTGTGCTTGTCTTCCTCTCTCTCCTCATCTCGTGCTCGTCTTCCTCTCTCTCCTCGTCTGGTGCTCGTCTTCCCCTCTCTCCTCGTCTGGTGCTCGTCTTCCTCTCTCTCCTCGTCTGGTGCTTGTCTTCCTCTCTCTCCTCGTCTGGTGCTCGTCTTCCTCTCTCTCTCGTCTTCCTCTCTCTCCTCGTCTGGTGCTCGTCTTCCTCTCTCTCCTCGTCTTCCTCTCTCTCCTCGTCTGGTGCTCGTCTTCCTCTCTCTCCTCGTCTCGTGTTTGTCCTCCTCAGTACCTGTTCTGGTGTTCGTAGTGCCAGCGGTTGAAGTCGATGTTGAAAGCTACGATGCTGCCAGACGCCATGCCAGTGATCAGAGTCCTGCAGACAGACAGAGACCACGTCAAAGCATAATATAGTTAGCAGACAGAGACCACGTCAAAGCATAATATAGTTAGCAGACAGAGACCACGTCAAACCATAATAAAGTTTGCAGACAGAGACCACGTCAAACCATAATAAAGTTAGCAGACAGAGACCACGTCAAACCATAATAAAGTTAGCAGACAGAGACCACGTCAAAGCATAATATAGTTAGCAGACAGAGACTACGTCAAACCATAATATAGTTAGCAGACAGAGACCACGTCAAACCATAATATAGTTAGCAGACAGAGACCACGTCAAACCATAATAAAGTTTGCAGACAGAGACCACGTCAAACCATAATAAAGTTTGCAGATGCTTTTAATCCAAAAGTGACTTCCGGTCATGGGTGCGTACATTTTACGTCCTGGGAATCTAATCCACTATCCTGGGAATCTAATCCACTATCCTGGGAATCTAATCCACTATCCTGGGAATCTAATCCACTATCCTGGGAATCTAATCCACTATCCTGGGAATCTAATCCACTATCCTGGGAATCTGATCCACTATCCTGGGAATCTGATCCACTATCCTGGGAATCTAATCCACTATCCTGGGAATCTGATCCACTATCCTGGGAATCTGATCCACTATCCTGGGAATCTAATCCACTATCCTGGGAATCTAATCCACTATCCTGGGAATCTAATCCACTATCCTGGGAATCTGATCCACTATCCTGGGAATCTAATCCACTATCCTGGGAATCTAATCCACTATCCTGGGAATCTAATCCACTATCCTGGGAATCTGATCCACTATCCTGGGAATCTAATCCACTATCCTGGGAATCTGATCCACTATCCTGGAAATCTAATCCACTATCCTGGGAATCTAATCCACTATCCTGGGAATCTGATCCACTATCCTGGGAATCTAATCCACTATCCTGGCGCTGCAAACCAACTGAGCAACAGAGGACCACATAAATATCCATAAGGGAATCCACTAGAAACCACATCAGACCAGCATGAATCTAATCCAGTCTGGTTCTGGTCCTGGGAATCTGATCCTGGTCCTGTCTGATCCACTTCCTGAAATCAATGCACTATCCTGAAAATCAGAAACATCCTGGGAAAATCCACTATCCTGGGAATCTAATCCCTCCTTCTGACAGCCTGGGTAGATGTAGAGCTGTTTAATCCACTATCCTGGCCTGCCCACTATCCCCTCCCCTCCCTCCCTGGGAATCCTGACCCACCTCTGGTCTGATCCACTATCCATGGCAATCTATCCAGCGTCACAGCCTGGGTAGATGTAGGAATCTGATCCACTATCCTGGGAATCTCACAGGCCTGCCCACACCTCCACCACCCCTGGGAATCTGATCCACTCCTGTCTAATCCACTTCCTGGGAATCTGATCCACTATCCTCAATCCACTATCCTGGGAATCTGATCCACTATCCTGAAATCTAATCCAGGGATCCTGGAAAATCCACTATCCTGGGAATCTGATCCACTATCCTGGGGGATCCTGGGAGGGAGGAAAAGAAAGAAACCACATCAGACCAGGAGGGAAGGGAGGGAGGGAAGGAAAGGGAGAGAGGGAAGGAAAGGGAGAGAGGGGGGGGAGGAAGGGAGGGAGGGAAAACATGGGAAGGGAGGGAGGGGTAATGGGAGGGAGGGAAGGGAGAGAGGGAGGGAGGGAGGGATGCCAGGGAGCCTGGGTAGATGTAGAGGGAGAGTCACAGGAACCACCCCGGGTCACCAGGTTCTGACCGAGGGATCGGGCGGGGGAGGGAGGGAGGGGAGGGAGGGAAGGGGGAGGGAGGGGAAGGGGAGGGAGGGAGGGAAGGAAAGGGAGAGGGGAAGGGAGGGAGAGGGAGGGAGGGAGAAGGGAGGGAGAGAGGGAGGGAGGGAGGGAGGGAGGGGAGGGAGGGAGGGAGAGGGAGGGAGGGAGGAAAAAGGCAGGAAGGAGAGAGAAAGAGAGGGAGAGAGGAAGGATGGGAAGGGAGGTAGAGAGAGGGGAAGGGAGGAAGAGGGAGGAGAAGTAGAGAGGGGAAGGGAGAGAGAGAGGGAGGGAGGAATAAGAAAGTTAGAGAACCCACAAGAAAACCAGGGAGAGGGTGGATTAGTTTGTACGTGTGTGTGTGTTAGTGTGTGTGTGTTAGTGTGTGTGTGTTAGTGTGAGAGTGTTAGTGTGAATGTGAAAGTTAGTGTGTGTGTGTTAAACCAGTGTGTGTGTTTTGTGTGTGTGTATTAGTGTGTGTGTGTTAGTGTGTGTGTGTTAGTGTGTGTGTGTTAGTGTGTGTGCGTTAGTGTGTGTGTGTTAGTGTGTGTGCTAGTGTGTGTGTTAGTGTGTGTGTGTTAGTGTGTGTGCGTTAGTGTGTGTGCGTTAGTGTGTGTGCGCTAGTGTGTGTGCGCTAGTGTGTGTGCGTTAGTGTGTGTGCGTTAGTGTGTGTGCGTTAGTGTGTGTGCGTTAGTGTGTGTGTGTTAGTGTGTGTGTGCGTTAGTGTGTGTGCGTTAGTGTGTGTGCGTTAGTGTGTGTGCGTTAGTGTGTGTGCGTTAGTGTGTGTGCGTTAGTGTGTGTGCGTTAGTGTGTGTGCGTTAGTGTGTGTGCGTTAGTGTGTGTGCGTTAGTGTGTGTGCGTTAGTGTGTGTGTGTTAGTGTGTGTGTGTTAGTGTGTGTGTGTTAGTGTGTGTGTGTTAGTGTGTGTGTGTGTGTGTTAGTGTGTGTGTGTTAGTGTGTGTGTGTTAGTGTGTGTGTGTTAGTGTGTGTTGTTAGTGTGTGTGCTAGCGCAGGTCCCTAATGGATCCTTATAAGGATTATTTACATTATAACATTTCAGAACACCTACTCATTCAAGGGTTTTTCTTGATATTTGTTTTGACAAACATTGTAGAATAATAGTGAAGACATCAACACTATGATATAACACATATGGAATCATGTAGTAACCAAAAAAAAGTGTTAAACAAATCAAAATAGATTTTAGATTCTTCAAAGTAGCCACATTTTGCCTTGATTACAGCTTTGCACACTCTTGGCATTCTCTCAACCAGCTTCACCTGGAATGCTTTTCCAACTGTCTTGAAGGAGTTCCCACATATGCTGAGCACTTGTTGGCTGCTTTTCCTTCAGTCTTCAGTCCAACTCATGCCAGCACATCTCAACTGGGTTGATGTCGGGTGATTGTGGAGAACCTGTATAGTTCTACTGACCAACCCTGTATAGTAACACTTAGCACCTTTTTTCCAAGAGAGTAGAGTCATTGACCTCTGAGCCAGAAGTTTATAATATATAATACTGATATAATGTATCAGATAAAACTTTATTTATCACATGCGCCGAATACAACAACTTTACCGTGTAATGCTTTACTTACAAGCCCTTAACCAATAATCAAAAATAAGAAAATATTTAATATTTAGTAGACTAAAATAAAAAAATTATAAAAGTAACACAATAAGAACAACAATAACGAGACTATATACAGGGTATTACGGTACAGAGTCAATGTGGAGGCTATATACAGGGTATTACGGTACAGAGTCAATGTGGAGGCTATATACAGGGTATTACGGTACAGAGTCAATGTGGAGGCTATATACAGGGGGTACCAGTACAGAGTCAATGTGGAGGCTATATACAGGGTATTACGGTACAGAGTCAATGTGGAGGCTATATACAGGGTATTACGGTACAGAGTCAATGTGGAGGCTATATACAGGGTGTTACGGTACAGAGTCAATGTGGAGGCTATATACAGGGTATTACGGTACAGAGTCAATGTGGAGACTATATACAGGGGTACCAGTACAGAGTCAATGTGGAGGCTATATACAGGGTGTTACGGTACAGAGTCAATGTGGAGGCTATATACAGGGTATTACGGTACAGAGTCAATGTGGAGGCTATATACAGGGTATTACGGTACAGAGTCAATGTGGAGGCTATATACAGGGTGTACCAGTACAGAGTCAATGTGGAGGCTATATACAGGGTATTACGGTACAGAGTCAATGTGGAGGCTATATACAGGGGGTATTACAGTACAGAGTCAATGTGGAGGCTATATACAGGGTATTACGGTAGAGAGTCAATGTGGAGGCTATATACAGGGTGTTACGGTACAGAGTCAATGTGGAGGCTATATACAGGGTATTACGGTACAGAGTCAATGTGGAGGCTATATACAGGGTATTACGGTACAGAGTCAATGTGGAGGCTATATACAGGGTATTACGGTACAGAGTCAATGTGGAGGCTATATACAGGGGGTACGGTACAGAGTCAATGTGGAGGCTATATACAGGGTATTACGGTACAGAGTCAATGTGGAGACTATATACAGGGTGTTACGGTACAGAGTCAATGTGGAGACTATATACAGGGGGTACTAGTACAGAGTCAATGTGGAGGCTATATACAGGGTATTACGGTACAGAGTCAATGTGGAGGCTATATACAGGGATTACGGAGTCATGGGAAAAATACAGGGTTTCAGTCAGAGTCAATGTGCAAAACTGATAGAGTACAGAGTCAATGTGGAGGCTATATACAGCTGTAATCAGAGCAAAAGTGGAGGCTATAAAGTATTAACGGGGGCTACAGAGTCAATGTGGAGGCTATATACAGGGTATTGCACAGAGTCAATTTTTACAGGGTTTTACAGAGTTGTTAAAACAGTTTGAAATATCAGAGTCAATGTGGAGGCTATATCAGGATTACGTGTCCAGAGTCAATGTGGAGGCTTCACAAAAAAAATACAGTTTTATATCAGGAGGTACTGGTACAGAAATGTGGAGACTAAAAGGGGACACTGGTACAGAGTCAATGTGGAGACTATATACAGGGTATTACGGTACAGAGTCAATGTGGAGGCTATATACAGGGTATTCCGGTACAGAGTCGATGTGGAGGCTAGAACAGGAAGGAAAGAGTCAATGTGGAGGCTATATACAGGAGGTACTGGTACAGAGTCAATGTGAGACTATATACAGGGGACACTGGTACAGAGTCAATGTGGAGACTATATACAGGGTATTACGGTACAGAGTCAATGTGGAGGCTATATTACATTTACATTTAAGTCATTTAGCAGACGCTCTTATCCAGATGACTTACAAATTGGTGCATTCACCTTATGACATCCAGTGGAACAGTAGTGCATCTAAATCTTTTAAGGGGAGGGGGTGAGAGGGATTACTTTATCCTATCCTAGGTATTCCTTAAAGTGGTGGGGTTTCAGGTGTCTCCGGAAGGTGGTGATTGAACAAAACGCTGTCCTGGCGTCTGTGGGAGTTTGTTCCATATCTAAGGGTTTACGGTAGAGTCGATGTGGAGGCTATTTAATAGATGACACAGAGTCAATGTCAGAGGCTATTGGTAGGGGTACCAGTACAGAGTCAATGTGGATATTACAGGGAATGTTTGGTACAGAGTCAGTGTGGAGGCTATATACAGGGTGTTACGGTAAGAGTCAGTGTGGAGGCTTTACAGGGTGTTACGGTACAGAGTCAATTGGAGGCTATATATGGGGGTACCGGTACAGAGTCAGTGTGGAGGCTATATACAGGGGTACCAGTACAGAGTCAATGTGGAGGTATATACAGGGGTGACCTGCAGAGTCAGTGTGGAGGCTATATCAGGGGGTACCGGTACAGAGTCAGTGTGGAGGCTATATACAGGGGTACACAGAGTCAGTGTGGAGGCTATATACAGGGGTACCGGTACAGAGTCAGTGTGGAGGCTATATACAGGGTTTAACAGAGTCAGTGTGGAGGCTATATACAGGGTATTACGGTACAGAGTCAGTGTGGAAGCTATATACAAGGAGGAATGGGAAAAAATTTCAGTCTCTCGATGTGCAAAACTGATAGAGACATACCCCAAGCGACTTACAGCTGTAATCGCAGCAAAAGGTGGCGCTACAAAGTATTAACAGGGGTGAATAATTTTGCACGCCCAATTTTTCAGTTTTTGATTTGTTAAAAAAGTTTGAAATATCCAATAAATGTCTTTCCACTTCATGATCGTGTCCCACTTGTTGTTGATTCTTCACAAAAAAAATACAGTTTTATATCTTTATGTTTGAAGCATGAAATGTGGCAAAGGTCGCAAACAGGGGGCCGAATACTTTGCAAGGCACTGTAAGTCTCCAACTTTAGATATTTTTGCAATTCCGTCCAGTCATTGGCAGCAGAGAACTGGAAGGAAAGGCAGCCAAAGGAAATGTTGGCTTTGGGGTTGACCAGTGAGATATACCTGCTGAAGCGTTGCTACAGGTGGGTGCCGCTATGGTGAGCAGTGAGCTGAGATAAGGCGGGGCTTTACCTAGCAACCTTATAGATGACCTGGAGCCAGTGGGTTTGGCGATGAATATGTAACGAGGGCAAGCCGACTAGAGCATACAGGTCGCAAGTGGGTGGTATAAGGTGCTTTTGTAACAAAACGGATGGCACTGTGATAGACTACATCTAATTTGCTGAGTAGAGTGTTGGAGGCTATTTAATAGATGACATCGCCAAAGTCAAGGATTGGTAGAATCGTCAGATTTAACCCATGTTTGGCAGCATGAGTGAAGGAGGCTTTGTTGAAATAGATTTAATTTTGGATTGGAGATGCTTAATGTGAGTCTGGAAGGAGAGTTTACAAACTCAGACACCTAGGTATTTGTAGTTGACCACATATTTTAGGTCAGAACCGTCCAGAGTAGTGATGCTATACGGGCAGGCGGGCAGCAATTGGTTGAAGAACATGTATTTAGTTTTACCTGCATTTAAAAGCAGTTGGAGGCCACGGAAGGAGTATTGTATTGTATGGCATTGAACTCCCTGTTCTGGAGGTTTGTTTACCAGTGTTCAAAGAAGGGCTCAGATTATCAAATGTTTGCTGACAAAACAACAGTGGATCAAGCTTGATTCACCAGCAGCAAGCGCGATATCATTGATGAATAGAGAGAAAAGGTGGCCCGAGGAACCCTGTGGCACCCCATAGAGACTGCCAGAGGTCAGGAAACAACCCTCTCACTCAATGTCAGCAAAACAAAAGAGATGATCGTGGACTTCAGGAAACAGCAAAGGGAGCAGCCCCCTATCCACATCAATGGGAGAGCAGTGGAGAAGGTGGAAAGTTTTAAGTTCCTCGGCGTACACATCACGGACAAACTGAAATGGTCCACCCACACAGACAGTGTGGTGAAGAAGGCGCAACAGCACCTCTTCAACCACAGGAGGCTGAAAAAAATGTGGCTTGTCACCGAAAACCCTCACTAACTTTTACAGGTGCTCAATTGAGAGCATCCTGTCGGGCTGTATCACCGCCTGGTACGGCAACTGCTCCGCCCTCAACCGTAAGGCTCTCCAGAGGGTAGTGAGGTCTGCACAACGCATCACCGGGGGCAAACTACCTGCCCTCCATGACACCTACACCACCCGATGTCACAGGAAGAACAAAAAGATAATCAAGGACAACAACCACCTGAGCCACTGCCTGTTCACCCCGCTATCATCCAGAAGGCGAGGTCAGTACAGGTGCATCAAAACAGGGACCGAGAGATAGAAGCTGTTTTTCAAGGCAATCAGATTGTTAAACAACCACCACTAACACAGAGAGGCTGCTGCCTACCTACAGACTTGAAATCAATGGCCACTTTAATAAATGGAACACGAGTCACATTAATTATGCCACTTCAAGAATGTTTACATATCTCTCATTACTCATCTCATATGTATATACTGTATACTGTATCCTTCACTATCTATTCTTCACTATCTATTGCATCTTAGCCTCTCTGTCACGACTCATCCATATATACATATATATATATACATATATATATACTTATCCCATTCCTTTACTAGTTTGTGTGTATTAGGTTCTGTTGTGGAATAGTTAGATATTACCTGTTAGATATTACCTGTTAGATATTACCTGTTAGATATTACCTGTTAGATATTACCTGTTAGATATTACCTGTTAGATATTACCTGTTAGATATTACTACACTACATACTACCATGTGACCATAACATTACCATGTGAGATAACGTCTTACCATGTGACCATAACATCTGCTAACCATGTTAACATCTTAACCTGTTACCATAACATCTAACCATGTGACCATAACATCTACCTGTGAGATAACATCTACCTGTGACCAATAACTCTGCTAACCATGTTAGATAACATCTACCTGTTAGATATTACCTGTTACCATAACATCTAACCTGTTAGACCATAACATCTACCTGTTAGATATTACCTGTGAGATAACATTACCTGTTAGATATTACCTGTTAGATTAACATTACCTGTTAGATAACATCTACCATGTTAGATAACCATTACCAATAACGTTAGACCAATATTAACCATGTGACCATATTACCATGTGACCATATTACCTGTGACCAATAACGATACTGCTACACTGTCGGACCTAGAAGCATTTCCAATAACATCTGCAACCATGTGACCAATAACGTCTGCTAACCATGTGACCAATAACATCTGCTAACCATGTGACCAATAACATCTGCTAACCATGTGACCAATAACATCTGCTAACCATGTGACCAATAACATCTGCTAACCATGTGACCATTAACATCTGTACACCATGTGACCAATAACATCTGCTAACCATGTGACCAATAACATCTGCTAACCATGTGTATGTGACCAATAACATCTGCTAACCATGTGACCAATAACATCTGCTAACCATGTGACCAATAACATCTGACCAATAACCAACCATGTGTATGTGACCAATAACATCTGCTAACCATGTGACCATTAACATCTGCTAACCATGTGACCATTAACATGTGACCATTAACATAACATCTTAACGCTAACCATGTGACCAATAACATCTGCTAACCATGTGACCATAACATCTGTGACCAATAACATCTGCTAACCATGTGACCATTAACATCTGTTAACCATGTGACCAATAACATCTGCTAACCATGTGACCATTAACATCTGCTAACCATGTGACCAATAACGTCTGCTAACCATGTGACCAATAACATCTGCTAACCATGTGACCAATAACGTCTGCTAACCATGTGACCAATAACGTCTGCTAACCATGTGACCATTAACATCTGCTAACCATGTGACCAATAACGTCTGCTAACCATGTGTAAGTGACCCATACAATTTGCCTTGATTTGATATATACACTGTATCCGTGGTCGTACCCGTGTTGAGTCGTTGAGCTCCATCTGAGCCAGCAGTTTCCCGTTGATGCTGAAGTTACAGAAGCGTCCTCTCTCATAACAGATGATACAGTGGCCCTCGCTGGACACAGAGATGAGGCGGGGCCTCAGGCACAACTCTGGGCCCTCCAGGGCCCGCAGCAGATCCCCTGTTATAGTATGGACCAGACATGGACCCTCTGGAGGAAGGGGGGCGGGGGGAGAAGGGATGGAGATTTAGAAACACACACACACACACACACACACACACACACACACACACACACACACACACACACACACACACTGACCTTTGGCCCCGCTAATGACCAGTCCCAGCTCAGCGCAGACAGAGACACAAACCACCTCATGGTCATGACCCGTCAGCACGGCTCTCGGAGCAGGGTAGTCACCTAGGAAACGTATTTATTCATTAAATTGTTCTCTGTTAAAGTGTCTTGAGACTGAATACACTTTAAATAAAATGTGACACACGAAGAGCAGATTAAAAATGGGGAAAGTATCTGCTCATGGAGATCAAAATGACCGTTGGGGATCGTTGGGGATCGTTGGGAGTCGTTGGGGACCGTTGGGAGTCGGTGGGGACCGTTGGGAGTCGGTGGGGTCCGTTGGGAGTCGGTGGGGATTGTTGGGGACCGTTGGGAGTCGAGGGGTCCGTTGGGGATCATTGGGGACCGTTGGGGCTCGTTGGGGAACGTTGGGGCTCGTTGGGGACCGTTGGGAGTCGGTGGGGACCGTTGGGGATCATTGGGGATCATTGTACGAGGCAAGAGATTAATGTGCTGATAATATTGTAAAAAGGACAGGAAATGTAGTCCCTTTCACCTCTTAGATTAAGCATATTGCTATGTACCCCACAAACACACCCCTCCACACACACGGACTTACTGTTGTTGGGGTTGTCTCCAATGATGTGATGGCGTCCGCTCCAGTACCACAGCAGCAGGGTAGCGTCTCTGGACCCCGACACGATGTAGCAGTCTCCTCCGATGTAGCTCTCTGACCGGGCCAGGCACGTCACCACGTCCCAGTGGCCAAACACTATCTGGGTCAACTTACCTACAGGGAGGAGGTAGAGATGTGGACGTATTGAGGAATAATGTAGACGCATTGAGGAATAATGTAGACGCATTGAGGAATAATGTCGACCTATTGAGGAATAATGTAGACACATTGAGGTATAATGTAGACCTATGAAGGAATAATGTAGTGGTATTGAGGAATAATGTAGAGAGATCGAGGAATAATGTAGACTCATTGAGGAATAATGTAGACAGATCGAGGAATAATGTCGACCTATTGAGGAATAATGTAGACGCATTGAGGAATAATGTAGAACTATTGAGGAATAATGTAGAGGTATTGAGGAATAATGTAGACCTATTGAGGAATAATGTAGAGGTATTGAGGAATAATGTAGACGCATTGAGGAATAATGTAGAGGTATTGTAGTAGTAAAGTAGTAGTATTATATCTCGTCTGCATCACCTCAGGGTTGTTGAAAGAAATGAATAGTGAAGTAGTAGTGCTGTTTAATAATACCTGTCTCGGTAGAGTAGACTCTGAAGCTGTTGTCCCAGTATAGATAGTATATAGTATAGTATATAGTATAGTAGTAGTACTGTGGCAGGTACCTGTCCCAGTGGGGTAGACTCTGAAGCTGTTGTCCCAGTATAGATAGTATATAGTATAGTATATAGTATAGTAGTAGTACTGTGGCAGGTACCTGTCCCAGTGGGGTAGCCTCTGAAGCTGTTGTCCCAGTATAGATAGTATATAGTATAGTATAGTAGTAGTACTGTGGCAGGTACTTGTCCCAGTGGGGTAGACTCTGAAGCTCTTGTCCCAGTATAGATAGTATATAGTATAGTAGTATAGTATAGTAATACTATAGTAGTACTGTGGCAGGTACCTGTCCCAGTGGGGTAGACTCTGAAGCTCTTGTCCCAGTATAGATAGTATATAGTATAGTATAGTAGTATGGTATAGTAATACTATAGTAGTACTGTGACAGGTACCTATCCCAGTGGGGTAGACTCTGAAGCTCTTGTCCCAGTATAGATAGTATATAGTATAGTATAGTAGTATGGTATAGTAATACTATAGTAGTACTGTGACAGGTACCTATCCCAGTGGGGTAGACTCTGAAGCTGTTGTCCCAGTATAGATAGTATATAGTATAGTATAGTAGTATGGTATAGTAATACTATAGTAGTACTGTGGCAGGTACCTGTCTCGGTAGAGTAGACTCTGAAGCTTTTGTCCCAGTATAGATAGTATATAGTTTATAGTAGTATAGTATATAGTTTAGTATGTATAGTAGTATGGTAATACTATAGTAGTACTGTGGCAGGTACCTGTCTCGGTAGAGTAGACTCTGAAGCTCTTGTCCCAGTATAGTATAGTATATAGTATAGTATATAGTTTAGTATATAGTATAGTCGTATAGTAGTAGTATAGTAGTACTGTCACAGGTACCTGTCTCGGTAGAGTAGACTCTGAAGCTCTTGTCCCAGTATAGTATAGTATATAGTATAGTATATAGTTTAGTATATAGTTTAGTATATAGTATAGTCGTATAGTAGTAGTATAGTAGTACTGTCACAGGTACCTGTCTCGGTAGAGTAGACTCTGAAGCTCTTGTCCCAGTATAGATAGTATATAGTATAGTATATAGTATAGTATATAGTATAGTATATAGTATAGTCGTATAGTAGTAGTATAGTAGTACTGTCACAGGTACCTGTCTCAGTAGAGTAGACTCTGAAGCTCTTGTCCCAGTATAGATAGTATATAGTATAGTATATAGTATAGTATATAGTTTAGTATATAGTATAGTCGTATAGTAGTAGTATGGTAGTACTGTCACAGGTACCTGTCTCAGTAGAGTAGACTCTGAAGCTCTTGTCCCAGTTTAGATAGTATATAGTATAGTATATAGTTTAGTATATAGTATAGTAGTAGTATAGTAGTACTGTCACAGGTACCTGTCTCGGTAGAGTAGACTCTGAAGCTTTTGTCCCAGTTTAGATAGTATATAGTATAGTATATAGTTTAGTATATAGTATAGTTGTATAGTAGTAGTATAGTAGTACTGTCACAGGTACCTGTCTCGGTAGAGTAGACTCTGAAGCTCTTGTCCCAGTTTAGATAGTATATAGTATAGTATATAGTTTAGTATATAGTATAGTCGTATAGTAGTAGTATAGTAGTACTGTCACAGGTACCTGTCTCGGTAGAGTAGACTCTGAAGCTCTTGTCCCAGTATAGATAGTATATAGTATAGTATATAGTATAGTATATAGTTTAGTATATAGTATAGTCGTATAGTAGTAGTATAGTAGTACTGTCACAGGTACCTGTCTCGGTAGAGTAGACTCTGAAGCTCTTGTCCCAGTTTAGATAGTATATAGTATAGTATATAGTTTAGTATATAGTATAGTCGTATAGTAGTAGTATAGTAGTACTGTCACAGGTACCTGTCTCGGTAGAGTAGACTCTGAAGCTCTTGTCCCAGTATAGTATAGTATATAGTATAGTATATAGTATAGTAATACTATAGTAGTACTGTCACAGGTACCTGTCTCGGTAGAGTAGACTCTGAAGCTCTTGTCCCAGTATAGATAGTATATAGTATAGTAGTAGTATAGTAGTACTGTCACAGGTACCTGTCTCGGTAGAGTAGACTCTGAAGCTCTTGTCCCAGTATAGTATAGTATATAGTATAGTATATAGTATAGTAATACTATAGTAGTACTGTCACAGGTACCTGTCTCGGTAGAGTAGACTCTGAAGCTCTTGTCCCAGTATAGTATAGTATATAGTATAGTATATATTATAGTAATACTATAGTAGTACTGTCACAGGTACCTGTCTCGGTAGAGTAGACTCTGAAGCTCTTGTCCCAGAAGCCACAGACCAGGATGTAGCGGTTGTCGGCGGTAACCACGAAGCAGTGTGTGTTGATCTGGATGCTCTGGTCCACCAGGTCTGTGATCTGACGCTTACTCACACCTGAGTTGTTGGCTACACACACACACACACAAAAATAACAATGCTAATAGAAACTATAATGGTCTGATACCTAACAACCTATGGACTCTAATTTGGGCAAAAGGTGTGACCACCAGGGTATCACATGACCAAGGCAGATGATGTGTTCTGACCTATGAGAGGTCCATCTCAATGGGCAGGTGATGAGCCTGTTCTAGGGAGTAACCTGGAGCCCCACGGAGACCTGAGAACACACAATGCATGGTTACACCTACACCACTCTCACACACACACACACACACACACACACACACACACACACACACACACACACACACACACACACACACACACACACCCCACTACTCACCGACGGTGTTGTGCCAACGGTTGACAGCGAACAGTCTGCTGCAGGTGACGGTGACAGCAGCAGGGACAGAGAGGTGGGGCAGGGTGTTGGCTGCTACGTGGGTCACAGGAGAGTTGGAGGGGAACTTCAGCACCATGATCACATCCTGCTGCATCTGGTCCTTAAACATCAGAGGACTCTGGGGAAGAAAACACTGATGAGATAGAAGAGAGAGGGAGAGAGGGGGAAGAGAGAAAGAAAGAGAGGGAAGAGGGGACAGCAGAGGGAGGGGAGAAGGGAGAGGAGATGAGGGTAGAGGGAGGAGGAGAGAGGGAAGAAGAGCGAGGGAAGAGGAGCAAGGGAAGAGGAGCGAGGGAAGAGGAGAGAGGGAAGAGGAGAGAGGGAGGAGAGAGGAATTAGGAGAGAGGGATGAGGGGAGAGGAAGGAAGAGGAAGGAGGGGAGATGGATGAGGAGAGAGGGAGGATGAGATGGAGGAAGAGAGGGATTAGGAGAGAGGGAGGTGGGGAGATGGAGAAGGAGAGTGGATGAGGAGAGATGATGAGAGAGGGATTAGGGAAGGAGGGGAGAGGGAGGAGGAGAGGGAGGAGGAGAGGGAGGAGGAGAGAGAGGGAAGGGAGAGGAAGGAGGAGGAGATGGATGAGGAGAGAGGGAGGAAGACAGAAGGAGGAGAGGGAGGAGGACAGAAGGAGGAGAGGGAGGAAGAGAGGGATTAGGAGAGAGGGAGGAGAGGGGATGAGAGGAGTGATTATGAGGGAAGGAGGGGAGAGGGAGGAGGAAAGAGGAAGGAGAGAGGGAGGAGGGAGAGGGAGGAGGGGAGATGGATGGGAGGGGAGGAGAGAGGGGAGGAGGGAGATGGATGAGGAGAGAGGGAGGAGGAGAGAAGGAGGAGAGGGAGGAGGAGAGAGGGAGGAGGAAGAGAGAGGGAAGAGGAGAGAGGGATTAGGAGAGAGGGAGGAGTTGAGAGGGAATAGGAGAGAGGGAGGAAGTGAGAGGGATTAGGAGAGAGGGTTTAGGAGAGAGGGTTTAGGAGAGAGGGAGGAGGAGAGAAGAAGAAGAGAGGGAGGGGAGAGAGGGAGGAAGAGAGAGGGAGGAGGAGAAAGGGATTAGGAGAGAGGGATTAGGAGAGAGGGTTTAGGAGAGAGGGAGGGGGAGAAAGGGAGGAGGTGAGAGGGAATAGGAGAGAGGGTTTAGGAGAGAGGGAGGAGAGAAGGAGGAGAGGGGGAGGGTGAGAGGGTTTAGGAGAGAGGGAGGGGAGGAAGAGAGAGGGAGGAGGAGAAAGGGATTAGGAGAGCGGGATTAGGAGAGAGGGAGGAGGTGAGAGGGAATAGGAGAGAGGGTTTAGGAGAGGGAGGGGGAGAGAGGGAGGAGGTGAGAGGGATTAGGAGAGAGGGAGGAGGAGAAAAAGATGGGGTAGAGGTATGGGAGAAAGTGATGGAAAGAGGAATGAGAAGTGGGATGGGAAGAGGTATATTAGTGAGGGAGAACAGGATAGAAGCAGGAACACACACTGAGGAACAGGGGGTGACTTCAGACCCAGAAGAAAGGAGGGTTGGTAGGTTCTAAAATAACTTTCCCAACAATCTCTGGTTGGCCACAAATCCTGGTTTTCCTGCTTATTCTAGGAATAATCCAACCAGGAGTTCTGAGGATTTTTGAAAAATAAAAGGAACTGTAGGGACATTTTATGGAATTCTGCAAACTTAATGGTTGGTATTGATTGGATAGTTTTGATTGGTTGTGCAGGTGTTGGTTGGTTGGAATAGGCAGGTAATGGTTGTTATTGGTTGGTTGGTTGATTGGATGGATGGAGAGTTATTGGTTGGTATTGGCTGGTTGGTTGGTTGGTTGGTATTGGTTGGTTGGTTGGTTGGTTGGTATTGGTTGGTTGGTTGGTTGGTTGACATAGGCAGGTAATGGTTGGTTGGATGGTTGGTTGGTTGGTATTGTTTGATTGGAATAGGCAGGTAATGGTTGGTTGGATGGACAGGTATTGGTTGGAAGGGCAGATATTGGATGGTTGGGCAGGTATCGATTGGTTGGTTGGGCAGGTATTGATTGGTTGGTTCATTGATTGGTTTGATGGATGGGCATGTTTTGGTTGGTATTGATTGGTCGGGTTGTTATTGGTTGGAATGGCAGATATTGGTTGGTTGGAAGGGCAGATATTGGTTGGAAGGGCAGATATTGGTTGGAAGGGCAGATATTGGTTGGAAGGGCAGATGTTGGTTGGTTGGAAGGGCAGATATTGGTTGGAAGGGCAGATGTTGGTTGGTTGGAAGGGCAGATGTTGGTTGGTTGGAAGGGCAGATGTTGGTTGGTTGGAAGGGCAGATGTTGGTTGGTTGGAAGGGTAGATATTGGTTGGAAGGGCAGATGTTGGTTGGTTGGAAGGGCAGATATTGGTTGGAAGGGCGGATATTGGTTGGTTGGAAGGGCAGATATTGGTTGGAAGGGCAGATGTTGGTTGGAAGGGCAGATGTTGGTTGGATGGATGGTTGTATGTTTGGCAGGTATTGGTTGGTATTGGGTGGTTAGTTAGAAGGGCAAATATTGGCTGGTTAGGCAGGTATTGGTTTGTATTGGGTGGTTGGTTGGAAGGGCAAATATTGGTTGGTTGGGCAGGTATTAGGAACAGGGGTGGAGTTGGGTCTCTCTCTCCGGGGCACGAGGACCTGGGGCAGCCCCAGAGCAGACAGGGTCCTGGGAGGGTAGAGGACAGTAGAAATACTCCAGTAGCCTATGTAACCTGGGTTGTATTCATTATGGCACATCATAGTAAAACATTTTGAAATATTTTTCAACAAAGGATAAAAAAACAGCAGTTTTTTCATAGACAGGACCAGACACCGCTGTTTTAGTGTGTTTTCTGACCCAGCCAGTTGGGTTTGTGATTAACTGACCCCAGGCCCGTGGGGGTCCGTCTAAGAGGCTGCAAATAAATAAATAAATAAAGGAAATATATACCGTATATATTATTCACGGAATATATACAGTACCAGTCAAAGTTTGGACACATCTACTCATTCAAGGGTTTTTCTTGTTTATTTTTTTACTATTTTCTACATTGTAGAATAATAGTGAAGACATCAAAACTATGAAATAACATATATGGAGTCATGTAGTAACGAAACAAGTTTTAAACAAATCAAAGTAGCCACCCTTTGCCTTGATGACAGCTTTGCACACTCTTGGCATTCTCTCAACCAGCTTCATGAGGTAGTCACCTGGTATGCATTTCAATTAACAGGTGTGCCTTGTTAAAAGTTAATTTCTGGAATTTATTTTCTTCTTAATGAGTTTGAGCCAATCAGTTGTGTTGTGACAAGATTGGGTTGGTATACAGAAGATAGCCCTATTTGGTAAAATACCAAGTCCATATTATGGCAAGAACAGCTCAAATAAGCAAAGAGAAATGACAGTCCATCATTACTTTAAGACATGAAAATAAGTCGATTCGGAAAATTTCAAGAACTTTGAACGTTTCTTCAAGTGCAGTCACAAAAACTGGCTCTCATGAGGACCGCCACAGGAAAGGAAGACCCAGTTACCTCTGCTGCAGAGGATACGTTCATTAGAGTTACCAGCCTCAGAAATTGCAGCCCAAATAAATGCTTCACAGAGTTCAAGTAACAGACACATCTCAACATCAACTGTTCAGAGGAGACTGTGTGAATCAGGCCTTCATGGTCGAATTGCTGCAAAGAAAACCACTACTAAAGGACACCAATAATAAGAAGAGACTTGCTTAGGCCAAGAAACATGAGCAATGGACATTAGACCGGTGGAAATCTGTCCTTTGGTCTGATGAGTCCAAATGTGAGATTCTTGGTTCCAACCGCCGTGGCAGCCCTCTCTTGGCAGGTTTGTTGTCGTGCTTTATTTTTAATGGATTTAATGGTCCAAAGTCTCTGATATTTATTTATGACTCAACCCTGATCTGTGCTTCTCCACTGTTTGGAGAGCTCCTTGGGCTTCATGGTGCCGCTTGCTTGGTGGTGCCCCTTGCTTAATGGTGTTGCAGACTCTGGGGCCTTTCAGAACAGGTGTATATATACTGAGATCATGTGACACTTAGATTGCACACAGGTGGACTTTAGTTAACTAATTATGTGAAGGTAATTGGTTGCACCAGCTCTTATTTAGGGACTTCATACGCACCACTTTTCCTTTTACATTTTTTGAAACAAGTTATTTTTTTCATTTCACTTCACTATTTGGACTATTTGGACTATGAGTTCTCACCAGGTGCATGGCAGAGGAGCGAGGGGGGTGGGGCTCGATCAGCAGCTGGGATGGAGTCTGACCACATGCCTGGATCTGGGTCTCCATCAACTAGGGGGCAGAGAGAGGGGGGAGAAGGAGGGGGTAGAGAGATAGAGGTAAATGCATCATCAGTAATATTACATTAGGTTACTGTAATTAAATAAACAGATTATATTTCTACGGCTGGAATATTACAATATAAAACTGCAAAAAAGGACGGGTTAAAAAAACAACTCAATGTTGGTTATTAAGTAACCCAGTAACCACTGGTTAAATATTGGACAGAACTGGGTTATTAAGTAACCCAGTAACCACTGGTTAAATATTGGACAGAACTGGGTTATTAAGTAACCCAGTAACCACTGGTTAAATATTGGACAGAACTGGGTTATTAAGTAACCCAGTAACCACTGGTTAAATATTGGACAGAACTGGGTTATTAAGTAACCCAGTAACCACTGGTTAAATATTGGACAGAACTGGGTTATTAAGTAACCCAGTAACCACTGGTTAACTATTGGACAGAACTGGGTTATTAAGTAACCCAGTAACCACTGGTTAACTATTGGACAGAACTGGGTTATTAAGTAACCACTGGTTAACTATTGGACAGAACTGGGTTATTAAGTAACCCAGTAACCACTGGTTAACTATTGGACAGAACTGGGTTATTAAGTAACCCAGTAACCACTGGTTAAATATTGGACAGAACTGGGTTATTAAGTAACCACTGGTTAACTATTGGACAGAACTGGGTTATTAAGTAACCACTGGTTAACTATTGGACAGAACTGGGTTATTAAGTAACCACTGGTTAAATATTGGACAGAACTGGGTTATTAAGTAACCCAGTAACCACTGGTTAACTATTGGACAGAACTGGGTTATTAAGTAACCACTGGTTAAATATTGGACAGAACTGGGTTATTAAGTAACCACTGGTTAAATATTGGACAGAACTGGGTTATTAAGTAACCACTGGTTAACTATTGGACAGAACTGGGTTATGTAACCCAGTAACCACTGGTTAAATATTGGACAGAACTGGGTTATTACCCAGTAACCACTGGTTAACTATTGGACAGAACTGGGTTATTAAGTAACCCAGTAACCACTGGTTAAATATTGGACAGAACTGGGTTATTAAGTAACCACTGGTTAACTATTGGACAGAACTGGGTTATTAAGTTGACCCAGTAACCACTGGTTAACTATTGGACAGAACTGGGTTATTATGTTGACCCAGTAACCACTGGTTAAATATTGGACAGAACTGGGTTATTAAGTAACTACTGGTTAACTATTGGACAGAACTGGGTTATTAAGTAACCACTGGTTAAATATTGGACAGAACTGGGTTATTAAGTAACCACTGGTTAACTATTGGACAGAACTGGGTTATTAAGTAACCACTGGTTAAATATTGGACAGAACTGGGTTATTAAGTAACCACTGGTTAACTATTGGACAGAACTGGGTTATTAAGTAACCACTGGTTAAATATTGGACAGAACTGGGTTATTAAGTAACCACTGGTTAACTATTGGACAGAACTGGGTTATTAAGTAACCACTGGTTAAATATTGGACAGAACTGGGTTATTAAGTAACCACTGGTTAACTATTGGACAGAACTGGGTTATTAAGTAACCACTGGTTAAATATTGGACAGAACTGGGTTATTAAGTAACCCAGTAACCACTGGTTAAATATTGGACAGAACTGGGTTATTAAGTAACCACTGGTTAACTATTGGACAGAACTGGGTTATTAAGTAACCCAGTAACCACTGGTTAAATATTGGACAGAACTGGGTTATTAAGTAACCCAGTAACCACTGGTTAACTATTGGACAGAACTGGGTTATTAAGTAACCCAGTAACCACTGGTTAACTATTGGACAGAACTGGGTTATTAAGTAACCCAGTAACCACTGGTTAACTATTGGACAGAACTGGGTTATTAAGTAACCCAGTAACCACTGGTTAAATATTGGACAGAACTGGGTTATTAAGTAACCACTGGTTAACTATTGGACAGAACTGGGTTATTAAGTAACCACTGGTTAACTATTGGACATAACTGGGTTATTAAGTAACCACTGGTTAAATATTGGACAGAACTGGGTTATTAAGTAACCCAGTAACCACTGGTTAACTATTGGACAGAACTGGGTTATTAAGTAACCACTGGTTAAATATTGGACAGAACTGGGTTATTAAGTAACCACTGGTTAAATATTGGACAGAACTGGGTTATTAAGTAACCACTGGTTAACTATTGGACAGAACTGGGTTATTAAGTAACCCAGTAACCACTGGTTAAATATTGGACAGAACTGGGTTATTAAGTAACCACTGGTTAACTATTGGACAGAACTGGGTTATTAAGTAACCCAGTAACCACTGGTTAAATATTGGACAGAACTGGGTTATTAAGTAACCACTGGTTAACTATTGGACAGAACTGGGTTATTAAGTAACCCAGTAACCACTGGTTAAATATTGGACAGAACTGGGTTATTAAGTAACCCAGTAACCACTGGTTAAATATTGGACAGAACTGGGTTATTAAGTAACCACTGGTTAACTATTGGACAGAACTGGGTTATTAAGTAACCCAGTAACCACTGGTTAACTATTGGACAGAACTGGGTTATTAAGTAACCCAGTAACCACTGGTTAACTATTGGACAGAACTGGGTTATTAAGTAACCCAGTAACCACTGGTTAACTATTGGACAGAACTGGGTTATTAAGTAACCCAGTAACCACTGGTTAAATATTGGACAGAACTGGGTTATTAAGTAACCACTGGTTAACTATTGGACAGAACTGGGTTATTAAGTAACCACTGGTTAAATATTGGACAGAACTGGGTTATTAAGTAACCACTGGTTAACTATTGGACAGAACTGGGTTATTAAGTAACCACTGGTTAAATATTGGACAGAACTGGGTTATTAAGTAACCACTGGTTAACTATTGGACAGAACTGGGTTATTAAGTAACCACTGGTTAAATATTGGACAGAACTGGGTTATTAAGTAACCACTGGTTAACTATTGGACAGAACTGGGTTATTAAGTAACCACTGGTTAAATATTGGACAGAACTGGGTTATTAAGTAACCCAGTAACCACTGGTTAAATATTGGACAGAACTGGGTTATTAAGTAACCACTGGTTAACTATTGGACAGAACTGGGTTATTAAGTAACCCAGTAACCACTGGTTAAATATTGGACAGAACTGGGTTATTAAGTAACCCAGTAACCACTGGTTAACTATTGGACAGAACTGGGTTATTAAGTAACCCAGTAACCACTGGTTAACTATTGGACAGAACTGGGTTATTAAGTAACCACTGGTTAAATATTGGACAGAACTGGGTTATTAAGTAACCACTGGTTAAATATTGGACAGAACTGGGTTATTAAGTAACCACTGGTTAAATATTGGACAGAACTGGGTTATTAAGTAACCCAGTAACCACTGGTTAAATATTGGACAGAACTGGGTTATTAAGTAACCACTGGTTAAATATTGGACAGAACTGGGTTATTAAGTAACCACTGGTTAAATATTGGACAGAACTGGGTTATTAAGTAACCCAGTAACCACTGGTTAAATATTGGACAGAACTGGGTTATTAAGTAACCCAGTAACCACTGGTTAACTATTGGACAGAACTGGGTTATTAACCCAGTAACCACTGGTTAACTATTGGACAGAACTGGGTTATTAAGTAACCACTGGTTAAATATTGGACAGAACTGGGTTATTAAGTAACCACTGGTTAAATATTGGACAGAACTGGGTTATTAAGTAACCACTGGTTAAATATTGGACAGAACTGGGTTATTAAGTAACCCAGTAACCACTGGTTAAATATTGGACAGAACTGGGTTATTAAGTAACCACTGGTTAAATATTGGACAGAACTGGGTTATTAAAGTAACCCAGTAACCACTGGTTAAATATTGGACATAACTGGGTTATTAAGTAACCACTGGTTAAATATTGGACAGAACTGGGTTATTAAGTAACCACTGGTTAAATATTGGACAGAACTGGGTTATTAAGTAACCCAGTAACCACTGGTTAAATATTGGACAGAACTGGGTTATTAAGTAACCACTGGTTAAATATTGGACAGAACTGGGTTATTAAGTAACCCAGTAACCACTGGTTAAATATTGGACAGAACTGGGTTATTAAGTAACCACTGGTTAAATATTGGACAGAACTGGGTTATTAAGTAACCCAGTAACCACTGGTTAAATATTGGACAGAACTGGGTTATTAAGTAACCACTGGTTAAATATTGGACAGAACTGGGTTATTAAGTAACCACTGGTTAAATATTGGACAGAACTGGGTTATTAAGTAACCACTGGTTAAATATTGGACAGAACTGGGTTATTAAGTAACCCAGTAACCACTGGTTAACTATTGGACAGAACTGGGTTATTAAGTAACCCAGTAACCACTGGTTAAATATTGGACAGAACTGGGTTATTAAGTAACCCAGTAACCACTGGTTAACTATTGGACAGAACTGGGTTATTAAGTAACCACTGGTTAAATATTGGACAGAACTGGGTTATTAAGTAACCCAGTAACCACTGGTTAAATATTGGACAGAACTGGGTTATTAAGTAACCACTGGTTAAATATTGGACAGAACTGGGTTATTAAGTAACCCAGTAACCACTGGTTAACTATTGGACAGAACTGGGTTATTAAGTAACCACTGGTTAACTATTGGACAGAACACATGCTGGGTTATGTTGACCCAGTAACCACTGGTTAACTATTGGACAGAACTGGGTTATGTTGACCCAGTAACCACTGGTTAACTATTGGACAGAACACATGCTGGGTTATGTTGACCCAGTAACCACTGGTTAACTATTGGACAGAACACATGCTGGGTTATGTTGACCCAGTAACCACTGGTTAACTATTGGACAGAACACATGCTGGGTTATGTTGACCCAGTAACCACTGGTTAACTATTGGACAGAACACATGCTGGGTTATGTTGACCCAGTAACCACTGGTTAACTATTGGACAGAACACATGCTGGGTTATGTTGACCCAGTAACCACTGGTTAACTATTGGACAGAACACATGCTGGGTTATGTTGACCCAGTAACCACTGGTTAACTATTGGACAGAACACATGCTGGGTTATGTTGACCCAGTAACCACTGGTTAACTATTGGACAGAACACATGCTGGGTTATGTTGACCCAGTAACCACTGGTTAACTATTGGACAGAACACATGCTGGGTTATGTTGACCCAGTAACCACTGGTTAACTATTGGACAGAACACATGCTGGGTTATGTTGACCCAGTAACCACTGGTTAACTATTGGACAGAACTGGGTTATGTTGACCCAGTAACCACTGGTTAACTATTGGACAGAACTGGGTTATTAAGTAACCACTGGTTAAATATTGGACAGAACTGGGTTATTAAGTAACCACTGGTTAAATATTGGACAGAACTGGGTTATTAAGTAACCACTGGTTAACTATTGGACAGAACTGGGTTATTAAGTAACCCAGTAACCACTGGTTAAATATTGGACAGAACTGGGTTATTAAGTAACCACTGGTTAACTATTGGACAGAACTGGGTTATTAAGTAACCCAGTAACCACTGGTTAAATATTGGACAGAACTGGGTTATTAAGTAACCACTGGTTAACTATTGGACAGAACTGGGTTATTAAGTAACCCAGTAACCACTGGTTAAATATTGGACAGAACTGGGTTATTAAGTAACCCAGTAACCACTGGTTAAATATTGGACAGAACTGGGTTATTAAGTAACCACTGGTTAACTATTGGACAGAACTGGGTTATTAAGTAACCACTGGTTAAATATTGGACAGAACTGGGTTATTAAGTAACCACTGGTTAACTATTGGACAGAACTGGGTTATTAAGTAACCACTGGTTAAATATTGGACAGAACTGGGTTATTAAGTAACCACTGGTTAACTATTGGACAGAACTGGGTTATTAAGTAACCACTGGTTAAATATTGGACAGAACTGGGTTATTAAGTAACCACTGGTTAACTATTGGACAGAACTGGGTTATTAAGTAACCACTGGTTAAATATTGGACAGAACTGGGTTATTAAGTAACCACTGGTTAACTATTGGACAGAACTGGGTTATTAAGTAACCACTGGTTAAATATTGGACAGAACTGGGTTATTAAGTAACCCAGTAACCACTGGTTAAATATTGGACAGAACTGGGTTATTAAGTAACCACTGGTTAACTATTGGACAGAACTGGGTTATTAAGTAACCCAGTAACCACTGGTTAAATATTGGACAGAACTGGGTTATTAAAACCCAGTAACCACTGGTTAACTATTGGACAGAACTGGGTTATTAAGTAACCCAGTAACCACTGGTTAACTATTGGACAGAACTGGGTTATTAAGTAACCACTGGTTAAATATTGGACAGAACTGGGTTATTAAGTAACCACTGGTTAAATATTGGACAGAACTGGGTTATTAAGTAACCACTGGTTAAATATTGGACAGAACTGGGTTATTAAGTAACCCAGTAACCACTGGTTAAATATTGGACAGAACTGGGTTATTAAGTAACCACTGGTTAAATATTGGACAGAACTGGGTTATTAAGTAACCACTGGTTAAATATTGGACAGAACTGGGTTATTAAGTAACCCAGTAACCACTGGTTAAATATTGGACAGAACTGGGTTATTAAGTAACCCAGTAACCACTGGTTAACTATTGGACAGAACTGGGTTATTAAGTAACCCAGTAACCACTGGTTAACTATTGGACAGAACTGGGTTATTAAGTAACCACTGGTTAAATATTGGACAGAACTGGGTTATTAAGTAACCACTGGTTAAATATTGGACAGAACTGGGTTATTAAGTAACCACTGGTTAAATATTGGACAGAACTGGGTTATTAAGTAACCCAGTAACCACTGGTTAAATATTGGACAGAACTGGGTTATTAAGTA
The DNA here is from genome assembly GCF_034236695.1 of Oncorhynchus nerka. Classification (NCBI taxonomy): domain Eukaryota; kingdom Metazoa; phylum Chordata; class Actinopteri; order Salmoniformes; family Salmonidae; genus Oncorhynchus; species Oncorhynchus nerka. The sequence goes on from NW_027040370.1 coordinate 106,158, forward strand.
ACCACTGGTTAAATATTGGACAGAACTGGGTTATTAAGTAACCCAGTAACCACTGGTTAAATATTGGACATAACTGGGTTATTAAGTAACCACTGGTTAAATATTGGACAGAACTGGGTTATTAAGTAACCACTGGTTAAATATTGGACAGAACTGGGTTATTAAGTAACCCAGTAACCACTGGTTAAATATTGGACAGAACTGGGTTATTAAGTAACCACTGGTTAAATATTGGACAGAACTGGGTTATTAAGTAACCCAGTAACCACTGGTTAAATATTGGACAGAACTGGGTTATTAAGTAACCACTGGTTAAATATTGGACAGAACTGGGTTATTAAGTAACCCAGTAACCACTGGTTAAATATTGGACAGAACTGGGTTATTAAGTAACCACTGGTTAAATATTGGACAGAACTGGGTTATTAAGTAACCACTGGTTAAATATTGGACAGAACTGGGTTATTAAGTAACCACTGGTTAAATATTGGACAGAACTGGGTTATTAAGTAACCCAGTAACCACTGGTTAACTATTGGACAGAACTGGGTTATTAAGTAACCCAGTAACCACTACAAATATTGGACAGAACTGGGTTATTAAGTAACCCAGTAACCACTGGTTAACTATTGGACAGAACTGGGTTATTAAGTAACCACTGGTTAAATATTGGACAGAACTGGGTTATTAAGTAACCCAGTAACCACTGGTTAAATATTGGACAGAACTGGGTTATTAAGTAACCACTGGTTAAATATTGGACAGAACTGGGTTATTAAGTAACCCAGTAACCACTGGTTAACTATTGGACAGAACTGGGTTATTAAGTAACCACTGGTTAACTATTGGACAGAACACATGCTGGGTTATGTTGACCCAGTAACCACTGGTTAACTATTGGACAGAACACATGCTGGGTTATGTTGACCCAGTAACCACTGGTTAACTATTGGACAGAACACATGCTGGGTTATGTTGACCCAGTAACCACTGGTTAACTATTGGACAGAACACATGCTGGGTTATGTTGACCCAGTAACCACTGGTTAACTATTGGACAGAACACATGCTGGGTTATGTTGACCCAGTAACCACTGGTTAACTATTGGACAGAACACATGCTGGGTTATGTTGACCCAGTAACCACTGGTTAACTATTGGACAGAACACATGCTGGGTTATGTTGACCCAGTAACCACTGGTTAACTATTGGACAGAACACATGCTGGGTTATGTTGACCCAGTAACCACTGGTTAACTATTGGACAGAACACATGCTGGGTTATGTTGACCCAGTAACCACTGGTTAACTATTGGACAGAACACATGCTGGGTTATGTTGACCCAGTAACCACTGGTTAACTATTGGACAGAACACATGCTGGGTTATGTTGACCCAGTAACCACTGGTTAACTATTGGACAGAACACATGCTGGGTTATGTTGACCCAGTAACCACTGGTTAACTATTGGACAGAACTGGGTTATGTTGACCCAGTAACCACTGGTTAACTATTGGACAGAACTGGGTTATGTTGACCCAGCCAGTTGGGTTGTGAATATTTCGGGTTGTTTGGATGATCCAAACATGGGTTAATTTAACCATCAGTTGGGTTTTACTGCCCTGCTGGGTTGTTCTAGCAGCTGGGTCTTTTTGAATATATTCCTTAGCTTATTTTCAGGAGGCGTGTCTTATCGGGGGCGTGGCTTATTAGAGGTGTGGCTTATTAGAGGCGTGGCTTTCAGCAAGAGAATACATTTCATTCCTGTTCATTATGTTACAAAAAGATTACAAAATGCAAATTCAAATTTCAATATATATATATATATATACATATATATATATTTTTTTACACTTTCTTCTATACTATTAATATTATTGATCACACTTTCTAATGATCTCGCGACCAATACATTTTTATTTGACATTTGACATGTTGTTATACATGATGTTGTGTTATCATAGTACTTCACTTCTCGACACCGCTGCCCTGTGATGGTTGTCATGGTGAGTCGTGGCGACAGCCAGGTGACCTACCTCCCGCTGTGCGGAGTCGGTGATGGTATCCAAGGTGACGGAACCCTCATAGGACAGGAAGTGGAAGACGTTAAGAGCTCGTACAGCCTCGGGCCCTCGCTGCTTATAACCAAATATCAGATCTATCCACTGGTGCAGCTGGCATGACACAAACTCACTCTCCAACGCCTAGAGAGAGAGGGAGGAGAGAGGGAAGGAAGGAGGAAGGAAGGAGGGAGAGGGGAAGGAGGAAGGAAGAGAGGGAAGGAAGGAGGAAGGGAAAGAGGAGGGAGAGAGGAAGGAAGAGAGGGAAGGAAGGAGGAAGGGAGTGAGGGAAGGGAGAGAGGGAAGGAAGGAGGAGGGAGAGAGGAAGGAAGAGAGGGAAGGAAGGTGGAAGGGAGTGAGGGAAGGGAGAGAGGGAAGGAAGGAGGGATGGGAGAGAGGGGAGGAAGGAAAGGAAGGAAGGAGGGAGGGAAAGAGAAAGGTTATGCTCTAGTTGTTGGGGGGTGTATTCATTAAGAAATTAAAACAAGACGGAAAATATTTATATTCAACCCTTTTTATATTATTTTATATTATTATTATTTTATATTATATTTCAACCCTTTTTTCTTCCATTTGCCTGATAAATGTGATCGATGTAGCAACATTTAAAATGTTTTTTAAAATGTTTAACCTTGGATAAAAGTAGAGACTCGACGCTATTACAGCCTATATTATACACTACAGTTGAGGAACAAAAAGTAAATCTTGAAAGTTGATGAACTTCTAACCTCACTTTTGAGAAAATGGTCCTTGAATGTTTTGGTACCTACTGGAGAGCTCTTCTTTTGTCTACCCCCATTCAGCATCGTTCACACCCTGTTAAGCTTCAGCCCCACCCATCGCCTTGATCTGAGCGTTCTGTCCTAACAACAGCAGTCAAGCACCCACGTTAGAACCTGTTATGGCTGCTGTCCCCGTACAGGGACCAACATCAGGGGAAATTTCAGAGTGGCAACTAAAAATACAATTTCGTAACATTAAACATTCTTGAAAATGCAAGTGTCTTACACCCTTCAAAAGATTAGAATCTTGGTAATCAAACCACGTTTTCCAATTTAAAATAGCTATTACAGACAACAAATCCCATGCTTTTGTTTGAGAAGAGCAATCAAGAACAGAAACATTTTCCGCCATCACAGTTTTTAGACTTTCACATCTGAAGGTAAAATGATGACTTACATTCTGATATCTTGCTCTTATTTCTCTTCCTGAGTATCCCATTGATCAAATGAAGTGCCGTTTTCTTTGATAAAATCCATTTTTATAGCCTAAATCTAAACATTTTGTAAACTATTTGTGCCGGGAATTCCATCTCTATCATTTTTTTACGGAGCATTCGGCGTTAAACAACCGTTTATATAGTCATGGTGGGTTTCATCCTCTGGATGTTTGCAACACAGTCAAACAACGTTGTTTTTTTTTGCGGGGAGACCGAAGTGAGCTGATTTGAAGACAACGATAAATGACTACCTGACGCACCAATAATTTTAGCCGAAGCTTCATTGATTGACTATATTTCAGCCCAGTGCATTTATACGGAGACTTGATTACAGACAGGTGGATTGTATTTATCATCATTAGTCATTTAGGTCAACATTGGATCATTCAGAGATCCTCACTGAACTTCTGGAGAGAGTTTGCTGCAGTGAAAGTAAAGGGGCTGCTCAATTTATCAGTTTTTGATTTGTTAAAAAAGTTTGAAATATCAAATAAATGTCGTTCCACTTCATGATTGTGTCCCACTTGTTGTTGATTCTTCACAAAAAAATACAGTTTTATATCTTTATGTTTGAAGCCTGAAATGTGGCAAAAGGTCGCAAAGTTCAAGGGGGCCGAATACTTTCGCAAGGCACTTTATGTGCATGTGTCTGTGTGTGTGTGTCTGTGTGTGTGTCTGTGTGTATGTGCATGTGTCTGTGTGTGTGTGTGTGTACATACGAATGTGCATGTGCATGCTGTGTGTGTGTGTGTCTGTGTGTGTGTCTGTGTGTGTGTCTGTGTGCGTACATACGTATGTGCATGTGCATGTGTGTGTGTGTGTCTGTGTGTGTGTGTGTGTGTGTGTGTGTGTGTGTGTGTGTCTGTGTGTGTGTGTGTGTGTGTGTGTGTGTGTGTGTGTCTGTGTGTATGTGCATGTGTCTGTGTGCGTACATACGTATGTGCATGTGCCTGTGTGTGTGTGTGTGTGTGTGTGTGTGTGTCTGTGTGTCTGTCTGTGTCTGTCTGTGTGTGTGTCTGTGTGTGTGTCTGTCTGTGTGTCTGTGTGTGTGTCTGTGTGTGTGTCTGTGCGTGTGTCTGTGCGTGTGTCTGTGCGTGTGTGTGTGTGTGTGTCTGTGTGTCTGTCTGTGTGTGTGTGTGTGTGTGTGTGTCTGTCTGTCTGTCTGTGTGTGTCTGTGTGTGTGTGTGTGTGTGTGTGTGTGTGTGTGTGTGTGTGTGTGTGTGTCTCACCATGCGGTTGATGTGTACGAAGTCCTCAGGTTTCTTGGCCCAGGCTGGCAGTTCTATGTCAGACACAGGAGTCCCATCCTCTCTCTGTCCCAGCTCAAAACCACTACTGTTAACAAACATCTCTGGGAGGTAGTAGAACTCTGGGATCAACTCCTGTTGGTCAACACATTATACTCAGCTCAAAACCGCTACTGTTAACAAACATCTCTGGGACGTAGTAGAACTCTGGGATCAACTCCTGTTGGTCAACACATTATACTCAGCTCAAAACCACTACTGTTAACAAACATCTCTGGGAGGTAGTAGAACTCTGGGATCAACTCCTGTTGGTCAACACATTATACTCAGCTCAAAACCACTACTGTTAACAAACATCTCTGGGAGGTAGTAGAACTCTGGGATCAACTCCTGTTGGTCAACACATTATACTCAGCTCAAAACCACTACTGTTAACAAACATCTCTGGGAGGTAGTAGAACTCTGGGATCAACTCCTGTTGGTCAACACATTATACTCAGCTCAAAACCACTACTGTTAACAAACATCTCTGGGAGGTAGTAGAACTCTGGGATCAACTCCTGTTGGTCAACACATTATACTCAGCTCAAAACCACTACTGTTAACAAACATCTCTGGGAGGTAGTAGAACTCTAGGATCAACAACAGTAACACAGGTGAGGGTTCATAATGCTTTACTAATGACAATGACAATCAATTAATCAATAATTCAATCACATTTAAACTCCCTCTCTTTCCCTTAAGCACACACACACACACACAAACAACCCCCCACACACACACACACACTAACCTTGACATCAGCAGTGTCCCGTTGGCAGTTCCTCCAAGCCCGTGCGATGCCAGAGAAGGCTCTGTCAGGATGGTCAAACTGGTTCTCATTGGCATTCAGGAAGAACGTGGTGAAGGGCTCCTAATGAAGCAGGAAAAACAAAGGATCTCTATACACACAATATCTATCTATCTATCTATCTATCTATCTATCTATCTATCTATCTATCTATCTATACATCTATCTATCTATCTATCTATCTATCTATACATCTATCTATCTATCTATCTATCTATCTATCTATCTATCTATCTATCTATCTATCTATCTATCTATCTATCTATCTATCTATCTATCTATCTATCTATCTATCTATCTATCTATACATCTATCTATCTATACATCTATCTATCTATACATCTATCTATCTATCTATCTATCTATCTATCTATCTATCTATCTATCTATCTATCTATCTATCTATCTATCTATCTATACATCTATCTATCTATACATCTATCTATCTATCTATCTATCTATCTATCTATCTATCTATCTATCTATCTATCTATCTATCTATACATCTATCTATCTATACATCTATCTATCTATCTATCTATCTATCTATCTATCTATACATCTATCTATCTATCTATCTATCTATCTATCTATCTATACATCTATCTATCTATCTATCTATCTATCTATCTATCTATCTATCTATCTATCTATCTATCTATCTATCTATCTATACATCTATCTATCTATACATCTATCTATCTATACATCTATCTATCTATCTATCTATCTATACATCTATCTATCTATCTATACATCTATCTATCTATCTATACATCTATCTATCTATACATCTATCTATCTATCTATACATCTATCTATCTATACATCTATCTATCTATCTATACATCTATCTATCTATCTATCTATCTATCTATCTATCTATCTATACATCTATCTATCTATACATCTATCTATCTATACATCTATCTATCTATACATCTATCTATCTATCTATCTATCTATCTATCTATCTATCTATCTATCTATCTATCTATCTATCTATCTATCTATCTATCTATCTATCTATCTATCTATCTATACATCTATACATCTATCTATCTATACATCTATCTATCTATACATCTATCTATCTATATATCTATCTATCTATCTATCTATCTATCTATCTATCTATCTATCTATCTATACATCTATCTATCTATCTATCTATCTATCTATCTATCTATCTATCTATCTATCTATCTATCTATCTATCTATACATCTATCTATCTATACATCTATCTATCTATCTATCTATACATCTATCTATCTATCTATCTATCTATCTATCTATCTATCTATCTATCTATCTATCTATCTATCTATCTATCTATCTATCTATCTATCTATACATCTATCTATCTATACATCTATCTATCTATCTATCTATACATATATCTATCTATACATATATCTATCTATCTATCTATCTATCTATCTATCTATCTATCTATCTATCTATCTATCTATCTATCTATCTATACATCTATCTATCTATACATCTATCTATCTATCTATCTATACATCTATCTATCTATCTATCTATACATCTATCTATCTATACATCTATCTATCTATACATCTATCTATCTATACATCTATCTATCTATCTATCTATCTATCTATCTATCTATCTATCTATCTATCTATCTATCTATCTATCTATCTATCTATACATCTATCTATCTATCTATCTATCTATCTATCTATCTATCTATCTATCTATCTATCTATCTATCTATCTATCTATCTATCTATCTATCTATCTATCTATACATCTATCTATCTATCTATCTATCTATACATCTATCTATCTATACATCTATCTATCTATCTATCTATACATCTATCTATCTATACATCTATCTATCTATCTATACATCTATACATCTATCTATCTATCTACCTATCTATACATCTATCTATCTATCTACCTATACATCTATACATCTATCTATCTATCTATCTATCTATCTATCTATACATCTATCTATATATACATCTATCTATCTATCTATCTATCTATCTATCTATCTATCTATCTATCTATCTATCTATCTATCTATCTATCTATCTATCTATCTATCTATACATCTATCTATCTATACATCTATCTATCTATCTATCTATCTATCTATCTATCTATCTATCTATCTATCTATCTATCTATCTATCTATCTATCTATCTATCTATACATGTATACATCTATCTATCTATCTATCTATCTATCTATCTATCTATCTATCTATCTATCTATCTATCTATACATGTATACATCTATCTATCTATACATCTATCTATCTATCTATCTATCTATCTATACATCTATACATCTATCTATCTATACATCTATCTATCTATACATCTATACATCTATACATCTATCTATCTATCTATCTATCTATCTATCTATCTATCTATCTATCTATCTATCTATCTATCTATCTATCTATACATCTATACATCTATCTATCTATACATCTATACATCTATCTATCTATACATCTATCTATCTATACATCTATCTATCTATCTATCTATCTATCTATCTATCTATCTATCTATCTATCTATCTATCTATCTATCTATCTATACATCTATCTATCTATCTATCTATACATCTATCTATCTATCTATCTATCTATCTATACATCTATCTATCTATACATCTATCTATCTATCTATCTATACATCTATACATCTATCTATCTATCTATCTATCTATCTATCTATCTATCTATCTATCTATCTATCTATCTATCTATCTATCTATCTATACATCTATCTATCTATACATCTATCTATCTATCTATCTATCTATCTATCTATCTATACATCTATCTATCTATACATCTATCTATCTATCTATCTATACATCTATACATCTATCTATCTATACATCTATCTATACATCTATCTATCTATCTATCTATCTATCTATCTATCTATCTATCTATCTATCTATCTATACATCTATACATACATACATCTATCTATCTATCTATCTATCTATCTATCTATCTATCTATCTATCTATCTATCTATCTATCTATCTATCTATCTATCTATCTATCTATCTATACATCTATACATCTATACATACATATATCTATCTATCTATCTATCTATCTATCTATCTATCTATCTATCTATCTATCTATCTATCTATCTATCTATCTATCTATCTATCTATCTATCTATCTATCTATCTATCTATACATCTATCTACTATCTATCTATCTATATATCTATCTATCTATCTATCTATCTATCTATCTATCTATCTATACATCTATCTACTATCTATCTATCTATCTATCTATCTATCTATCTATCTATCTATCTATACATCTATACATCTATCTATCTATCTATCTATACATCTATCTATCTATCTATCTATCTATCTATCTATCTATCTATACATCTATACATCTATACATCTATACATCTATCTATCTATCTATCTATCTATCTATCTATCTATCTATCTATCTATCTATCTATCTATCTATCTATCTGTCTGTCTGTCTGTCTGTCTGTCTGTCTGTCTGTCTGTCTGTCTGTCTGTCTATCTATCTATCTATCTATCTATCTATCTATCTATCTATCTATCTATCTATACATCTATCTATCTATCTATACATCTATCTATCTATCTATCTATCTATCTATCTATCTATCTATCTATCTATCTATCTATCTATCTATCTATACATCTATCTATACATCTATCTATCTATACATCTATCTATCTATACATCTATCTATCTATCTATACATCTATCTATCTATACATCTATCTATCTATCTATCTATCTATCTATACATCTATCTATCTATACATCTATCTATCTATACATCTATCTATCTATCTATCTATCTATCTATCTATCTATCTATCTATCTATCTATCTATACATCTATCTATCTATACATCTATCTATCTATCTATCTATCTATCTATCTATCTATCTATCTATCTATCTATCTATCTATCTATCTATCTATCTATACATCTATCTATCTATACATCTATCTATCTATCTATCTATCTATCTATCTATCTATACATCTATCTATCTATCTATACATCTATCTATCTATCTATACATCTATCTATCTATCTATACATCTATCTATCTATCTATACATCTATCTATCTATCTATACATCTATCTATCTATCTATACATCTATCTATCTATCTATCTATACATCTATCTATCTATCTATACATCTATCTATCTATCTATCTATACATCTATCTATCTATCTATACATCTATACATCTATACATCTATCTATCTATCTATACATCTATCTATACATCTATCTATACATCTATCTATACATCTATCTATACATCTATCTATCTATCCATCTATACATCTATACATCTATCTATCTATACATCTATCTATACATCTATCTATACATCTATCTATACATCTATCTATCTATACATCTATCTATCTATCTATACATCTATCTATCTATCTATCTATACATCTATCTATCTATCTATACATCTATCTATCTATCTATACATCTATACATCTATACATCTATCTATCTATCTATACATCTATCTATACATCTATCTATACATCTATCTATACATCTATCTATACATCTATCTATACATCTATACATCTATACATCTATACATCTATCTATCTATACATCTATCTATACATCTATCTATCTATACATCTATCTATCTATCTATACATCTATACATCTATCTATACATCTATCTATACATCTATCTATCTATACATCTATCTATCTATCTATACATCTATCTATACATCTATACATCTATCTATACATCTATCTATACATCTATACATCTATCTATACATCTATACATCTATCTATCTATCTATCTACCTACCTACCTACCTACCTACCTACCTACCTACCTACCTACCTACCTACCTACCTACCTACCTACCTACCTACCTACCTATCTACCTACCTACCTACCTACCTACCTACCTACCTACCTATCTATCTATCTATCTATCTATCTATCAATCATTCCGAATGAGGAAGGAAACACAATGTCAGTGTCCGCAGTTATATTATTCATATTTTTAATTGGACCTTTGTTTAACTAAGAAAGTCAGTTAAGAACACATTCTTATTTTCAATTACAGCCTACTGGGGAACAGTGGGTTAATTGCCTTGTTCAGGGGCAGAACGATACGTTTTTACCTTGTCAGCTCGGGGATTCGATCTAGCTACCTTATGGTTACTAGACCAACACTTGAACCACTAGGCTACTTGCCGCCACTACACTCTAACCACTAGGCTACCTGCCCCTCTACACTCTAACCACTAGACTACCTGCCCCCTCTACACTCTAACCACTAGACTACCTGCCCCTCTACACTCTAACCACTAGACTACCTGCCCCCTCTACACTCTAACCACTAGGCTACCTGCCACCTCTACACTCTAACCACTAGACTACCTGCCCCACTACACTCTAACCACTAGACTACCTGCCCCACTACACTCTAACCACTAGGCTACCTGCCCCTCTACACTCTAACCACTAGACTACCTGCCCCCTCTACACTCTAACCACTAGACTACCTGCCCCCTCTACACTCTAACCACTAGACTACCTGCCCCCTCTACACTCTAACCACTAGGCTACCTGCCACCTCTACACTCTAACCACTAGACTACCTGCCCTCCCTACACTCTAACCACTAGGCTACCTGCCCCCTACACTCTAACCACTAGACTACCTGCCCCCTACACTCTAACCACTAGACTACCTGCCCCCCTACACTCTAACCACTAGGCTACCTACCCCCTGCACTCTAACTACTAGGCTACCTGCCCCCTACATCTAACCACTGGACTACCTGCCGCCCCTACACTCTAACCACTAGGCTACCTACCCCCTACACTCTAACCACTAGACTACCTGCCCCCTACACTCTAACCACTAGACTACCTGCCCCCTACACTCTAACCACTAGGCTACCTGCCCCCTACACTCTAACCACTAGGCTACCTGCCCCCCTACCCCCTACACTCTAACCACTAGGCTACCTACCTGCCCCCCACCTCTAACCACTATACATCTACTACCCCCTATCTATACATCTACACCTAACCACATCTACTACCTGCCCCCCTACACTCTAACCACTAGACTACCTGCCCCCTACACTCTAACCACTAGACTACCTGCCTCCTACACTCTAACCACTAGACTACCTGCCCCTATCTACACTCTAACCACTAGGCTACCTACCCCCCTACACTCTAACCACTAGACTACCTGCCCCCTACATCTAACCACTAGGCTACCTACCCCCTACACTCTAACCACTAGACTACCTACCCCCTACACTCTAACCACTAGGCTACCTACCCCCTACACTCTAACTACTAGGCTACCTGCCCCCCTACACTCTAACCACTAGGCTACCTGCCCCCTACACTCTAACCACTAGACTACCTGCCCCCTACACTCTAACCACTAGACTACCTGCCCCCTACACTCTAACCACTAGACTACCTGCCCCCTACACTCTAACCACTAGGCTACCTGCCCCCTACACTCTAACCACTAGACTACCTGCCCCCTACACTCTAACCACTAGACTACCTGCCCCCCTACACTCTAACCACTAGGCTACCTGCCCCCTACACTCTAACCACTAGGCTACCTGCCCCCCTACACTCTAACCACTAGACTACCTGCCCCCTACACTCTAACCACTAGGCTACCTGCCCCCCTACACTCTAACCACTAGGCTACCTGCCCCCTACACTCTAACCACTAGACTACCTGCCCCCCCTACACTCTAACCACTAGACTGTGCCTGCCTCAATTAGCCTGGCTAGCTAGTTCACTAGCTTCTCCCGGTTTGAAGCAGTCAAGACAGGCGATATTGGATGATAAATGACCTAGCTGTGGCGGCTACTAGTCGACCATAGTGTGAGTCGGCTTGGTTGGTTGCTGTTTCTCGTCCCTCCCTCCCTCCTCCCTGTTCCCGTGTCACTCGCTCACACTAGACTACAAACACAGCGCGGCCCCACGGCAACGGGCGTCACCTCTCTCTACTTCCTCTCCCTTGTGCTTTATCAGCTCCGGTTAATAAACTAGGCTTAAAAATGGACTTTTCTGCTACTTCCCTCACTCGGAACAGACAGGAACGGGTTTGGATCTAACCAGGTCTATAGGGAACGGCTCTAGTTTTCCTCGGATCCATTCGGGAACGGGTCTCTGTATTGTAAAAATGTATTTATGCACATTGGGTCGGATGGGAAAGCCCCAGGTCCATTTCGTAATGGCTCCAACTCTTTGGACTCGTGAAGGCCTCTAATTTGTAAGTCGCTCTGGATAAGAGCGTCTGCTAAATGACTTAAATGTAAATGTAAATGCAGAGCGGCACCAGAATTAAAATAAAAACCCGTTTTACCTTTTTGTAGTTAATAAATCCAATGTGAAACATGATAATTATCCTTAACTAGCGTTGAAAATGTTAATCCATTCTTCTCTAATTACAAATCTCTCTCCCTAATTTCTGAATCACGCGTGTAACGTCATTAGGCTTCTAGACTATGCCTCAGGAGGAGGGGGAGGGGCAGGCAGACACTGGAATATGTTTCTGAGTGATAGAGGGAGGGGCTTCAGGAGGAAGGGGAGGGACAGGCAGGCCCTAGAATACGTTTCTGGGTGACAGAGGGAGGGGCTTCAGAAGGAGGGGGAGGGGCTTCACATAGCCTCTTTGTTGTGTGTTTTTTTTTTGTGGGAGAATAAAATCACACCGGTTCCCAAGCTTTTAAAATAACGGTTCTGTTCCGGGAACACTACAGATTACTTTCGTTTGCGGTTCTGATTGCGTTCCTGTGTCTGTTTTGGCGCGTGTGTGTCTGTTTTGGCGCGTGTGTGTCTGTTTTGGCGCGTGTGTGTCTGTTTTGGCGCGTGTGTGTGTACTCACTATCCGCAGCATCCAGAGCAGTGTGGTGTTAGCGGTAGAGTAGAGGGAGCCGTAGTGGTGCGGTGGCGTTCCGTCCTCCTCCCAGGTATCATAGCGCTCTGCAGAGAATACCGCTCGTTTTGGGTGCAACGCACCGATTGGCTGCAGGGAATCACACACAATTTGGAACAAGAGCTGAAACTAACACAGAATCTGTTTCTATTGCATCTTACAGGTGAAGAGCTGGCTAGCTGACACATGTTTAGAGTAGAACACCTGGTTAGAGTAGAACACCTGGTTAGAGTAGAACACCTGTTTAGAGTAGAACACCTGGTTAGAGTAGAACACCTGTTTAGAGTAGAACACCTGGTTAGAGTAGAACACCTGGTTAGAGTAGAACACCTGGTTAGAGTAGAACACCTGGTTAGAGTAGAACACCTGTTTAGATAGAGTAGAACACCTGTTTAGAGTAGAACACCTGTTTAGAGTAGAACACCTGTTTAGATAGAGTAGAACACCTGTTTAGAGTAGAACACCTGTTTAGATAGAGTAGAACACCTGTTTAGATAGAGTAGAACACCTGTTTAACTAGAACACCTGTAGAACACCTGTTAGATAGAGTAGAACACCTGTTTAGAGTAGAACACCTGTTTAGAGTAGAACACCTGTTTAGAGTAGAACACCTGTTTAGATAGAGTAGAACACCTGGTTAGAGTAGAACACCTGGTTAGAGTAGAACACCTGGTTAGAGTAGAACATCTGTTTAGAGTAGAACACCTGGTTAGAGTAGAACACCTGGTTAGAGTAGAACACCTGGTTAGAGTAGAACATCTGTTTAGAGTAGAACACCTGGTTAGAGTAGAACACCTGGTTAGAGTAGAACACCTGGTTAGAGTAGAACACCTGTTTAGAGTAGAACACCTGGTTAGAGTAGAACACCTGGTTAGAGTAGAACATCTGTTTAGAGTAGAACACCTGGTTAGAGTAGAACACCTGGTTAGAGTAGAACACCTGGTTAGAGTAGAACACCTGGTTAGAGTAGAACATCTGTTTAGAGTAGAACACCTGGTTAGAGTAGAACACCTGGTTAGAGTAGAACACCTGGTTAGAGTAGAACATCTGTTTAGAGTAGAACACCTGGTTAGAGTAGAACACCTGGTTAGAGTAGAACACCTGGTTAGAGTAGAACACCTGTTTAGAGTAGAACACCTGTTTAGATAGAGTAGAACACCTGTTTAGAGTAGAACACCTGGTTAGAGTAGAACACCTGGTTAGAGTAGAACACCTGGTTAGAGTAGAACACCTGGTTAGAGTAGAACACCTGGTTAGAGTAGAACACCTGTTTAGAGTAGAACACCTGTTTAGAGTAGAACACCTGTTTAGAGTAGAACACCTGGTTAGATAGAGTAGAACACCTGTTTAGATAGAGTAGAACACCTGGTTAGATAGAGTAGAACACCTGTTTAGATAGAGTAGAACACCTGTTTATATAGAGTAGAACACCTGGTTAGATAGAGTAGAACACCTGGTTAGATAGAGTAGAACACCTGGTTAGATAGAGTAGAACACCTGTTTAGAGTAGAACACCTGTTTAGAGTAGAACACCTGTTTAGAGTAGAACACCTGTTTAGAGTAGAACACCTGTTTAGAGTAGAACACCTGGTTAGATAGAGTAGAACACCTGGTTAGAGTAGAACACCTGTTTAGAGTAGAACACCTGTTTAGAGTAGAACACCTGTTTAGATAGAGTAGAACACCTGGTTAGATAGAGTAGAACACCTGTTTAGAGTAGAACACCTGGTTAGATAGAGTAGAACACCTGTTTAGAGTAGAACACCTGTTTAGATAGAGTAGAACACCTGGTTAGAGTAGAACACCTGTTTAGAGTAGAACACCTGTTTAGAGTAGAACACCTGGTTAGATAGAGTAGAACACCTGTTTAGAGTAGAACACCTGTTTAGAGTAGAACACCTGTTTAGAGTAGAGTAGAACACCTGGTTAGATAGAGTAGAACACCTGGTTAGATAGAGTAGAACACCTGGTTAGATAGAGTAGAACACCTGTTTAGAGTAGAACACCTGTTTAGAGTAGAACACCTGTTTAGATAGAGTAGAACACCTGTTTAGAGTAGAACACCTGTTTAGAGTAGAGTAGAACACCTGGTTAGATAGAGTAGAACACCTGGTTAGATAGAGTAGAACACCTGTTTAGAGTAGAACACCTGTTTAGAGTAGAACACCTGTTTAGTGTAGAACACCTGTTTAGAGTAGAACACCTGTTTAGATAGAGTAGAACACCTGGTTAGAGTAGAACACCTGGTTAGATAGAGTAGAACACCTGGTTAGATAGAGTAGAACACCTGTTTAGATAGAGTAGAACACCTGTTTAGATAGAGTAGAACACCTGGTTAGATAGAGTAGAACACCTGGTTAGATAGAGTAGAACACCTGGTTAGATAGAGTAGAACACCTGGTTAGATAGAGTAGAACACCTGTTTAGAGTAGAACACCTGTTTAGAGTAGAACACCTGTTTAGAGTAGAACACCTGGTTAGAGTAGAACACCTGGTTAGATAGAGTAGAACACCTGGTTAGATAGAGTAGAACACCTGGTTAGAGTAGAACACCTGTTTAGAGTAGAACACCTGTTTAGAGTAGAACACCTGTTTAGATAGAGTAGAACACCTGGTTAGATAGAGTAGAACACCTGTTTAGAGTAGAACACCTGTTTAGATAGAGTAGAACACCTGTTTAGAGTAGAACACCTGTTTAGAGTAGAACACCTGGTTAGATAGAGTAGAACACCTGTTTAGAGTAGAACACCTGGTTAGATAGAGTAGAACACCTGTTTAGAGTAGAACACCTGTTTAGATAGAGTAGAACACCTGGTTAGAGTAGAACACCTGTTTAGAGTAGAACACCTGTTTAGAGTAGAACACCTGGTTAGATAGAGTAGAACACCTGTTTAGAGTAGAACACCTGGTTAGATAGAGTAGAACATCTGTTTAGAGTAGAACACCTGTTTAGAGTAGAACACCTGTTTAGAGTAGAACACCTGTTTAGATAGAGTAGAACACCTGTTTAGAGTAGAACATCTGTTTAGAGTAGAACACCTGGTTAGAGTAGAACACCTGGTTAGATAGAGTAGAACACCTAGTTAAAGTAGAACACCTGGTTAAAGTAGAACACCTGTTTAGATAGAGTAGAACACCTGGTTAGAGTAGAACACCTGGTTAGAGTAGAACACCTGGTTAGAGTAGAACACCTGGTTAGAGTAGAACACCTGGTTAGATAGAGTAGAACACCTGTTTAGAGTAGAACATCTGTTTAGAGTAGAACACCTGTTTAGAGTAGAACACCTGGTTAGAGTAGAACACCTGGTTAGAGTAGAACATCTGTTTAGATAGAGTAGAACATCTGTTTAGAGTAGAACACCTGGTTAGAGTAGAACACCTGGTTAGAGTAGAACACCTGGTTAGAGTAGAACATCTGTTTAGAGTAGAACACCTGGTTAGAGTAGAACACCTGGTTAGAGTAGAACACCTGGTTAGAGTAGAACATCTGTTTAGAGTAGAACACCTGGTTAGAGTAGAACACCTGGTTAGAGTAGAACACCTGGTTAGAGTAGAACACCTGGTTAGAGTAGAACATCTGTTTAGAGTAGAACACCTGGTTAGAGTAGAACACCTGTTTAGAGTAGAACACCTGTTTAGATAGAGTAGAACACCTGGTTAGAGTAGAACACCTGTTTAGAGTAGAACACCTGGTTAGAGTAGAACACCTGGTTAGAGTAGAACACCTGGTTAGAGTAGAACACCTGGTTAGAGTAGAACATCTGTTTAGAGTAGAACACCTGGTTAGAGTAGAACACCTGTTTAGAGTAGAACACCTGTTTAGAGTAGAACACCTGTTTAGAGTAGAACACCTGGTTAGATAGAGTAGAACACCTGTTTAGATAGAGTAGAACACCTGGTTAGATAGAGTAGAACACCTGTTTAGATAGAGTAGAACACCTGTTTATATAGAGTAGAACACCTGGTTAGATAGAGTAGAACACCTGGTTAGATAGAGTAGAACACCTGGTTAGATAGAGTAGAACACCTGTTTAGAGTAGAACACCTGTTTAGAGTAGAACACCTGTTTAGAGTAGAACACCTGTTTAGAGTAGAACACCTGGTTAGATAGAGTAGAACACCTGGTTAGAGTAGAACACCTGTTTAGAGTAGAACACCTGTTTAGAGTAGAACACCTGTTTAGATAGAGTAGAACACCTGGTTAGATAGAGTAGAACACCTGTTTAGAGTAGAACACCTGTTTAGATAGAGTAGAACAACTGTTTAGAGTAGAACACCTGGTTAGATAGAGTAGAACACCTGTTTAGAGTAGAACACCTGTTTAGATAGAGTAGAACACCTGGTTAGAGTAGAACACCTGTTTAGAGTAGAACACCTGTTTAGAGTAGAACACCTGGTTAGATAGAGTAGAACACCTGTTTAGAGTAGAACACCTGTTTAGAGTAGAACACCTGTTTAGAGTAGAGTAGAACACCTGGTTAGATAGAGTAGAACACCTGTTAGATAGAGTAGAACACCTGGTTAGATAGAGTAGAACACCTGTTTAGAGTAGAACACCTGTTTAGAGTAGAACACCTGTTTAGATAGAGTAGAACACCTGTTTAGAGTAGAACACCTGTTTAGAGTAGAGTAGAACACCTGGTTAGATAGAGTAGAACACCTGGTTAGATAGAGTAGAACACCTGTTTAGAGTAGAACACCTGTTTAGAGTAGAACACCTGTTTAGTGTAGAACACCTGTTTAGAGTAGAACACCTGTTTAGATAGAGTAGAACACCTGGTTAGAGTAGAACACCTGGTTAGATAGAGTAGAACACCTGTTTAGATAGAGTAGAACACCTGGTTAGATAGAGTAGAACACCTGTTTAGATAGAGTAGAACACCTGTTTAGATAGAGTAGAACACCTGGTTAGATAGAGTAGAACACCTGGTTAGATAGAGTAGAACACCTGGTTAGATAGAGTAGAACACCTGTTTAGAGTAGAACACCTGTTTAGAGTAGAACACCTGTTTAGAGTAGAACACCTGGTTAGAGTAGAACACCTGGTTAGATAGAGTAGAACACCTGGTTAGATAGAGTAGAACACCTGGTTAGAGTAGAACACCTGTTTAGAGTAGAACACCTGTTTAGAGTAGAACACCTGTTTAGATAGAGTAGAACACCTGGTTAGATAGAGTAGAACACCTGTTTAGAGTAGAACACCTGTTTAGATAGAGTAGAACACCTGTTTAGAGTAGAACACCTGTTTAGAGTAGAACACCTGGTTAGATAGAGTAGAACACCTGTTTAGAGTAGAACACCTGTTTAGAGTAGAACACCTGGTTAGATAGAGTAGAACACCTGTTTAGAGTAGAACACCTGTTTAGAGTAGAACACCTGTTTAGATAGAGTAGAACACCTGGTTAGAGTAGAACACCTGTTTAGAGTAGAACACCTGTTTAGAGTAGAACACCTGGTTAGATAGAGTAGAACACCTGTTTAGAGTAGAACACCTGGTTAGATAGAGTAGAACATCTGTTTAGAGTAGAACACCTGTTTAGAGTAGAACACCTGTTTAGAGTAGAACACCTGTTTAGATAGAGTAGAACACCTGTTTAGAGTAGAACATCTGTTTAGAGTAGAACACCTGGTTAGAGTAGAACACCTGGTTAGATAGAGTAGAACACCTAGTTAAAGTAGAACACCTGGTTAAAGTAGAACACCTGTTTAGATAGAGTAGAACACCTGGTTAGATAGAGTAGAACACCTGGTTAGAGTAGAACACCTGGTTAGAGTAGAACACCTGGTTAGATAGAGTAGAACACCTGTTTAGAGTAGAACATCTGTTTAGAGTAGAACACCTGTTTAGAGTAGAACACCTGGTTAGAGTAGAACACCTGGTTAGAGTAGAACATCTGTTTAGATAGAGTAGAACATCTGTTTAGAGTAGAACACCTGGTTAGAGTAGAACACCTGGTTAGAGTAGAACATCTGTTTAGAGTAGAACACCTGGTTAGAGTAGAACACCTGGTTAGAGTAGAACACCTGGTTAGAGTAGAACATCTGTTTAGAGTAGAACACCTGGTTAGAGTAGAACACCTGGTTAGAGTAGAACACCTGGTTAGAGTAGAACATCTGTTTAGAGTAGAACACCTGGTTAGAGTAGAACACCTGTTTAGAGTAGAACACCTGTTTAGATAGAGTAGAACACCTGGTTAGAGTAGAACACCTGTTTAGAGTAGAACACCTGGTTAGATAGAGTAGAACACCTGGTTAGAGTAGAACACCTGTTTAGAGTAGAACAACTGGTTAGATAGAGTAGAACATCTGTTTAGAGTAGAACACCTGTTTAGAGTAGAACACCTGTTTAGAGTAGAACACCTGTTTAGATAGAGTAGAACACCTGTTTAGAGTAGAACATCTGTTTAGAGTAGAACACCTGGTTAGAGTAGAACACCTGGTTAGATAGAGTAGAACACCTAGTTAAAGTAGAACACCTGGTTAAAGTAGAACACCTGTTTAGATAGAGTAGAACACCTGGTTAGAGTAGAACACCTGGTTAGAGTAGAACACCTGGTTAGAGTAGAACACCTGGTTAGAGTAGAACACCTGGTTAGATAGAGTAGAACACCTGTTTAGATAGAGTAGAACACCTGTTTAGATAGAGTAGAACACCTGGTTAGATAGAGTAGAACACCTGGTTAGATAGAGTAGAACACCTGGTTAGATAGAGTAGAACACCTGGTTAGATAGAGTAGAACACCTGTTTAGAGTAGAACACCTGTTTAGAGTAGAACACCTGGTTAGAGTAGAACACCTGGTTAGAGTAGAACACCTGGTTAGAGTAGAACATCTGTTTAGAGTAGAACACCTGGTTAGATAGAACACCTGTTAGAACACCTGGTTAGAGTAGAACACCTGTTTAGAAGAACACCTGGTTTAGAACACCTGGTTAGAGTAGAACACCTGTTTAGAGTAGAACACCTGGTTAGAGTAGAACACCTGGTTAGAGTAGAACACCTGGTTAGAGTAGAACACCTGGTTAGAGTAGAACATCTGTTTAGAGTAGAACACCTGGTTAGAGTAGAACACCTGGTTAGAGTAGAACACCTGGTTAGAGTAGAACACCTGTTTAGAGTAGAACACCTGGTTAGACACCTGGTTAGAGTAGAACACCTGGTTAGAGTAGAACACCTGGTTAGAGTAGAACATCTGTTTAGAGTAGAACACCTGGTTAGAGTAGAACACCTGTTTAGAGTAGAACACCTGTTTAGATAGAGTAGAACACCTGTTTAGAGTAGAACACCTGGTTAGAGTAGAACACCTGGTTAGAGTAGAACACCTGGTTAGAGTAGAACACCTGGTTAGAGTAGAACACCTGGTTAGAGTAGAACACCTGTTTAGAGTAGAACACCTGTTTAGAGTAGAACACCTGTTTAGAGTAGAACACCTGGTTAGATAGAGTAGAACACCTGTTTAGATAGAGTAGAACACCTGGTTAGATAGAGTAGAACACCTGTTTAGATAGAGTAGAACACCTGGTTAGATAGAGTAGAACACCTGGTTAGATAGAGTAGAACACCTGTTTAGATAGAGTAGAACACCTGGTTAGATAGAGTAGAACACCTGTTTAGATAGAGTAGAACACCTGTTTAGAGTAGAACACCTGTTTAGAGTAGAACACCTGTTTAGAGTAGAACACCTGTTTAGAGTAGAACACCTGGTTAGATAGAGTAGAACACCTGGTTAGAGTAGAACACCTGTTTAGAGTAGAACACCTGTTTAGAGTAGAACACCTGTTTAGATAGAGAAACACCTGGTTAGATAGAGTAGAACACCTGTTTAGAGTAGAACACCTGGTTAGATAGAGTAGAACACCTGTTTAGAGTAGAACACCTGTTTAGATAGAGTAGAACACCTGGTTAGAGTAGAACACCTGTTTAGAGTAGAACACCTGTTTAGAGTAGAACACCTGGTTAGATAGAGTAGAACACCTGTTTAGAGTAGAACACCTGTTTAGAGTAGAACACCTGTTTAGATAGAGTAGAACACCTGGTTAGAGTAGAACACCTGGTTAGATAGAGTAGAACACCTGGTTAGATAGAGTAGAACACCTGTTTAGAGTAGAACACCTGTTTAGAGTAGAACACCTGTTTAGATAGAGTAGAACACCTGTTTAGAGTAGAACACCTGTTTAGAGTAGAGTAGAACACCTGGTTAGATAGAGTAGAACACCTGGTTAGATAGAGTAGAACACCTGTTTAGAGTAGAACACCTGTTTAGAGTAGAACACCTGTTTAGAGTAGAACACCTGTTTAGAGTAGAACACCTGTTTAGATAGAGTAGAACACCTGGTTAGAGTAGAACACCTGGTTAGATAGAGTAGAACACCTGTTTAGATAGAGTAGAACACCTGTTTAGATAGAGTAGAACACCTGTTTAGATAGAGTAGAACACCTGGTTAGATAGAGTAGAACACCTGGTTAGATAGAGTAGAACACCTGGTTAGATAGAGTAGAACACCTGGTTAGATAGAGTAGAACACCTGTTTAGAGTAGAACACCTGTTTAGAGTAGAACACCTGTTTAGAGTAGAACACCTGGTTAGAGTAGAACACCTGGTTAGATAGAGTAGAACACCTGGTTAGATAGAGTAGAACACCTGGTTAGAGTAGAACACCTGTTTAGAGTAGAACACCTGTTTAGAGTAGAACACCTGTTTAGATAGAGTAGAACACCTGGTTAGATAGAGTAGAACACCTGTTTAGAGTAGAACACCTGTTTAGATAGAGTAGAACACCTGTTTAGGTTGTTTAGAGTAGAACACCTGGTTAGATAGAGTAGAACACCTGTTTAGAGTAGAACACCTGGTTAGAACACCTGTTTAGAGTAGAACACCTGTTTAGATAGAGTAGAACACCTGGTTAGAGTAGAACACCTGTTTAGAGTAGAACACCTGTTTAGAGTAGAACACCTGGTTAGATAGAGTAGAACACCTGTTTAGAGTAGAACACCTGGTTAGATAGAGTAGAACATCTGTTTAGAGTAGAACACCTGTTTAGAGTAGAACACCTGTTTAGAGTAGAACACCTGTTTAGATAGAGTAGAACACCTGTTTAGAGTAGAACATCTGTTTAGAGTAGAACACCTGGTTAGAGTAGAACACCTGGTTAGATAGAGTAGAACACCTAGTTAAAGTAGAACACCTGGTTAAAGTAGAACACCTGTTTAGATAGAGTAGAACACCTGGTTAGAGTAGAACACCTGGTTAGAGTAGAACACCTGGTTAGAGTAGAACACCTGGTTAGAGTAGAACACCTGGTTAGATAGAGTAGAACACCTGTTTAGAGTAGAACATCTGTTTAGAGTAGAACACCTGTTTAGAGTAGAACACCTGGTTAGAGTAGAACACCTGGTTAGAGTAGAACATCTGTTTAGATAGAGTAGAACATCTGTTTAGAGTAGAACACCTGGTTAGAGTAGAACACCTGGTTAACACCTGGTTAGAGTAGAACATCTGTTTAGAGTAGAACACCTGGTTAGAGTAGAACACCTGGTTAGAGTAGAACACCTGGTTAGAGTAGAACATCTGTTTAGAGTAGAACACCTGGTTAGAGTAGAACACCTGGTTAGAGTAGAACACCTGGTTAGAGTAGAACACCTGGTTTAGAGTAGAACATCTGTTTAGAGTAGAACACCTGGTTAGAGTAGAACACCTGTTTAGAGTAGAACACCTGTTTAGATAGAGTAGAACACCTGGTTAGAGTAGAACACCTGTTTAGAGTAGAACACCTGGTTAGAGTAGAACACCTGGTTAGAGTAGAACACCTGGTTAGAGTAGAACACCTGGTTAGAGTAGAACATCTGTTTAGAGTAGAACACCTGGTTAGAGTAGAACACCTGTTTAGAGTAGAACACCTGTTTAGAGTAGAACACCTGTTTAGAGTAGAACACCTGGTTAGATAGAGTAGAACACCTGTTTAGATAGAGTAGAACACCTGGTTAGATAGAGTAGAACACCTGTTTAGATAGAGTAGAACACCTGTTTATATAGAGTAGAACACCTGGTTAGATAGAGTAGAACACCTGTTAGATAGAGTAGAACACCTGGTTAGATAGAGTAGAACACCTGTTTAGAGTAGAACACCTGTTTAGAGTAGAACACCTGTTTAGAGTAGAACACCTGTTTAGAGTAGAACACCTGGTTAGATAGAGTAGAACACCTGGTTAGAGTAGAACACCTGTTTAGAGTAGAACACCTGTTTAGAGTAGAACACCTGTTTAGATAGAGTAGAACACCTGGTTAGATAGAGTAGAACACCTGTTTAGAGTAGAACACCTGTTTAGATAGAGTAGAACACCTGTTTAGAGTAGAACACCTGGTTAGATAGAGTAGAACACCTGTTTAGAGTAGAACACCTGTTTAGATAGAGTAGAACACCTGGTTAGAGTAGAACACCTGTTTAGAGTAGAACACCTGTTTAGAGAACACCTGGTTAGAGTAGAACACCTGTTTAGAGTAGAACACCTGTTTAGAGTAGAACACCTGTTTAGAGTAGAAACACCTGGTTAGATAGAGTAGAACACCTGTTAGATAGAGTAGAACACCTGGTTAGATAGAGTAGAACACCTGTTTAGAGTAGAACACCTGTTTAGAGTAGAACACCTGGTTAGATAGAGTAGAACACCTGGTTAAAGTAGAACACCTGTTTAGATAGAGTAGAACACCTGGTTAGATAGAGTAGAACACCTGGTTAGATAGAGTAGAACACCTGTTTAGAGTAGAACACCTGTTTAGAGTAGAACACCTGTTTAGAGTAGAACACCTGTTTAGAGTAGAACACCTGTTTAGATAGAGTAGAACACCTGGTTAGAGTAGAACACCTGGTTAGATAGAGTAGAACACCTGTTTAGATAGAGTAGAACACCTGGTTAGATAGAGTAGAACACCTGTTTAGATAGAGTAGAACACCTGTTTAGATAGAGTAGAACACCTGGTTAGATAGAGTAGAACACCTGGTTAGATAGAGTAGAACACCTGGTTAGATAGAGTAGAACACCTGTTTAGAGTAGAACACCTGTTTAGAGTAGAACACCTGTTTAGAGTAGAACACCTGGTTAGAGTAGAACACCTGGTTAGATAGAGTAGAACACCTGGTTAGATAGAGTAGAACACCTGGTTAGAGTAGAACACCTGTTTAGAGTAGAACACCTGTTTAGAGTAGAACACCTGTTTAGATAGAGTAGAACACCTGGTTAGATAGAGTAGAACACCTGTTTAGAGTAGAACACCTGTTTAGAGTAGAACACCTGTTTAGAGTAGAACACCTGTTTAGAGTAGAACACCTGGTTAGATAGAGTAGAACACCTGTTTAGAGTAGAACACCTGTTTAGAGTAGAACACCTGGTTAGATAGAGTAGAACACCTGTTTAGAGTAGAACACCTGTTTAGAGTAGAACACCTGTTTAGATAGAGTAGAACACCTGGTTAGAGTAGAACACCTGTTTAGAGTAGAACACCTGTTTAGAGTAGAACACCTGGTTAGATAGAGTAGAACACCTGTTTAGAGTAGAACACCTGGTTAGATAGAGTAGAACATCTGTTTAGAGTAGAACACCTGTTTAGAGTAGAACACCTGTTTAGAGTAGAACACCTGTTTAGATAGAGTAGAACACCTGTTTAGAGTAGAACATCTGTTTAGAGTAGAACACCTGGTTAGAGTAGAACACCTGGTTAGATAGAGTAGAACACCTAGTTAAAGTAGAACACCTGGTTAAAGTAGAACACCTGTTTAGATAGAGTAGAACACCTGGTTAGAGTAGAACACCTGGTTAGAGTAGAACACCTGGTTAGAGTAGAACACCTGGTTAGAGTAGAACACCTGGTTAGATAGAGTAGAACACCTGTTTAGAGTAGAACATCTGTTTAGAGTAGAACACCTGTTTAGAGTAGAACACCTGGTTAGAGTAGAACACCTGGTTAGAGTAGAACATCTGTTTAGATAGAGTAGAACATCTGTTTAGAGTAGAACACCTGGTTAGAGTAGAACACCTGGAGTAGAACATCTGTTTAGAGTAGAACACCTGGTTAGAGTAGAACACCTGGTTAGAGTAGAACACCTGGTTAGAGTAGAACATCTGTTTAGAGTAGAACACCT
This sequence comes from Oncorhynchus nerka, assembly GCF_034236695.1. Classification (NCBI taxonomy): domain Eukaryota; kingdom Metazoa; phylum Chordata; class Actinopteri; order Salmoniformes; family Salmonidae; genus Oncorhynchus; species Oncorhynchus nerka. Next base: position 131,703 of record NW_027040370.1, read on the forward strand.
GGTTAGAGTAGAACACCTGGTTAGAGTAGAACACCTGGTTAGAGTAGAACATCTGTTTAGAGTAGAACACCTGGTTAGAGTAGAACACCTGTTTAGAGTAGAACACCTGTTTAGATAGAGTAGAACACCTGGTTAGAGTAGAACACCTGTTTAGAGTAGAACACCTGGTTAGATAGAGTAGAACACCTGGTTAGAGTAGAACACCTGTTTAGAGTAGAACAACTGGTTAGATAGAGTAGAACATCTGTTTAGAGTAGAACACCTGTTTAGAGTAGAACACCTGTTTAGAGTAGAACACCTGTTTAGATAGAGTAGAACACCTGTTTAGAGTAGAACATCTGTTTAGAGTAGAACACCTGGTTAGAGTAGAACACCTGGTTAGATAGAGTAGAACACCTAGTTAAAGTAGAACACCTGGTTAAAGTAGAACACCTGTTTAGATAGAGTAGAACACCTGGTTAGAGTAGAACACCTGGTTAGAGTAGAACACCTGGTTAGAGTAGAACACCTGGTTAGAGTAGAACACCTGGTTAGATAGAGTAGAACACCTGTTTAGATAGAGTAGAACACCTGTTTAGAGTAGAACACCTGGTTAGATAGAGTAGAACACCTGGTTAGATAGAGTAGAACACCTGGTTAGATAGAGTAGAACACCTGGTTAGATAGAGTAGAACACCTGTTTAGAGTAGAACACCTGTTTAGAGTAGAACACCTGTTTAGAGTAGAACACCTGGTTAGATAGAGTAGAACACCTGGTTAGATAGAGTAGAACACCTGGTTAGAGTAGAACACCTGTTTAGAGTAGAACACCTGTTTAGAGTAGAACACCTGTTTAGAGTAGAACACCTGTTTAGATAGAGTAGAACACCTGGTTAGATAGAGTAGAACACCTGTTTAGAGTAGAACACCTGTTTAGATAGAGTAGAACACCTGTTTAGAGTAGAACACCTGTTTAGAGTAGAACACCTGGTTAGATAGAGTAGAACACCTGTTTAGAGTAGAACACCTGTTTAGATAGAGTAGAACACCTGTTTAGAGTAGAACACCTGGTTAGATAGAGTAGAACACCTGTTTAGAGTAGAACACCTGGTTAGATAGAGTAGAACATCTGTTTAGAGTAGAACACCTGTTTAGAGTAGAACACCTGTTTAGAGTAGAGTAGAACACCTGGTTAGATAGAGTAGAACACCTGGTTAGATAGAGTAGAACACCTGTTTAGAGTAGAACACCTGTTTAGAGTAGAACACCTGTTTAGTGTAGAACACCTGTTTAGAGTAGAACACCTGTTTAGATAGAGTAGAACACCTGGTTAGAGTAGAACACCTGGTTAGATAGAGTAGAACACCTGTTTAGATAGAGTAGAACACCTGGTTAGATAGAGTAGAACACCTGTTTAGATAGAGTAGAACACCTGTTTAGATAGAGTAGAACACCTGGTTAGATAGAGTAGAACACCTGGTTAGATAGAGTAGAACACCTGGTTAGATAGAGTAGAACACCTGTTTAGAGTAGAACACCTGTTTAGAGTAGAACACCTGTTTAGAGTAGAACACCTGGTTAGAGTAGAACACCTGGTTAGATAGAGTAGAACACCTGGTTAGATAGAGTAGAACACCTGGTTAGAGTAGAACACCTGTTTAGAGTAGAACACCTGTTTAGAGTAGAACACCTGTTTAGATAGAGTAGAACACCTGGTTAGATAGAGTAGAACACCTGTTTAGAGTAGAACACCTGTTTAGATAGAGTAGAACACCTGTTTAGAGTAGAACACCTGTTTAGAGTAGAACACCTGGTTAGATAGAGTAGAACACCTGTTTAGAGTAGAACACCTGTTTAGAGTAGAACACCTGGTTAGATAGAGTAGAACACCTGTTTAGAGTAGAACACCTGTTTAGAGTAGAACACCTGTTTAGATAGAGTTAGAACACCTGGTTAGAAGAACACCTGTTTAGAGTAGAACACCTGTTTAGAGTAGAACACCTGGTTAGATAGAGTAGAACACCTGTTTAGAGTAGAACACCTGGTTAGATAGAGTAGAACATCTGTTTAGAGTAGAACACCTGTTTAGAGTAGAACACCTGTTTAGAGTAGAACACCTGTTTAGATAGAGTAGAACACCTGTTTAGAGAGAACATCTGTTTAGAGTAGAACACCTGGTTAGAGTAGAACACCTGGTTAGATAGAGTAGAACACCTAGTTAAAGTAGAACACCTGGTTAAAGTAGAACACCTGTTTAGATAGAGTAGAACACCTGGTTAGAGTAGAACACCTGGTTAGAGTAGAACACCTGGTTAGAGTAGAACACCTGGTTAGAGTAGAACACCTGGTTAGATAGAGTAGAACACCTGTTTAGAGTAGAACATCTGTTTAGAGTAGAACACCTGTTTAGAGTAGAACACCTGGTTAGAGTAGAACACCTGGTTAGAGTAGAACATCTGTTTAGATAGAGTAGAACATCTGTTTAGAGTAGAACACCTGGTTAGAGTAGAACACCTGGTTAGAGTAGAACATCTGTTTAGAGTAGAACACCTGGTTAGAGTAGAACACCTGGTTAGAGTAGAACACCTGGTTAGAGTAGAACATCTGTTTAGAGTAGAACACCTGGTTAGAGTAGAACACCTGGTTAGAGTAGAACACCTGGTTAGAGTAGAACATCTGTTTAGATAGAACACCTGGTTAGAAGAACACCTGTTTAGAGTAGAACACCTGGTTAGATAGAGTAGAACACCTGGTTAAAGTAGAACACCTGTTTAGATAGAGTAGAACACCTGGTTAGATAGAGTAGAACACCTGGTTAGAGTAGAACACCTGTTTAGAGTAGAACACCTGGTTAGATAGAGTAGAACACCTGGTTAGAGTAGAACACCTGTTTAGAGTAGAACACCTGTTTAGAGTAGAACACCTGTTTAGATAGAGTAGAACACCTGTTTAGAGTAGAACACCTGTTTAGAGTAGAACACCTGGTTAGAGTAGAACACCTGGTTAGATAGAGTAGAACACCTAGTTAAAGTAGAACACCTGGTTAAAGTAGAACACCTGTTTAGATAGAGTAGAACACCTGGTTAGAGTAGAACACCTGGTTAGAGTAGAACACCTGGTTAGAGTAGAACACCTGGTTAGAGTAGAACACCTGGTTAGATAGAGTAGAACACCTGTTTAGATAGAGTAGAACACCTGTTTAGATAGAGTAGAACACCTGGTTAGATAGAGTAGAACACCTGGTTAGATAGAGTAGAACACCTGGTTAGATAGAGTAGAACACCTGGTTAGATAGAGTAGAACACCTGTTTAGAGTAGAACACCTGTTTAGAGTAGAACACCTGTTTAGAGTAGAACACCTGTTTAGAGTAGAACACCTGGTTAGATAGAGTAGAACACCTGGTTAGAGTAGAACACCTGTTTAGAGTAGAACACCTGTTTAGAGTAGAACACCTGTTTAGAGTAGAACACCTGTTTAGATAGAGTAGAACACCTGGTTAGATAGAGTAGAACACCTGTTTAGAGTAGAACACCTGTTTAGATAGAGTAGAACACCTGTTTAGAGTAGAACACCTGTTTAGAGTAGAACACCTGGTTAGATAGAGTAGAACACCTGTTTAGAGTAGAACACCTGTTTAGATAGAGTAGAACACCTGTTTAGAGTAGAACACCTGGTTAGATAGAGTAGAACACCTGTTTAGAGTAGAACACCTGTTTAGATAGAGTAGAACACCTGGTTAGAGTAGAACACCTGTTTAGAGTAGAACACCTGTTTAGAGTAGAACACCTGGTTAGATAGAGTAGAACACCTGTTTAGAGTAGAACACCTGGTTAGAGTAGAACACCTGTTTAGAGTAGAACACCTGTTTAGATAGAGTAGAACACCTGTTTAGAGTAGAACATCTGTTTAGAGTAGAACACCTGGTTAGAGTAGAACACCTGGTTAGATAGAGTAGAACACCTAGTTAAAGTAGAACACCTGGTTAAAGTAGAACACCTGTTTAGATAGAGTAGAACACCTGGTTAGAGTAGAACACCTGGTTAGAGTAGAACACCTGGTTAGAGTAGAACACCTGGTTAGAGTAGAACACCTGGTTAGATAGAGTAGAACACCTGTTTAGAGTAGAACACCTGTTTAGATAGAGTAGAACACCTGTTTAGAGTAGAACACCTGTTTAGAGTAGAACACCTGGTTAGATAGAGTAGAACACCTGTTTAGAGTAGAACACCTGTTTAGATAGAGTAGAACACCTGGTTAGAGTAGAACACCTGTTTAGAGTAGAACACCTGTTTAGAGTAGAACACCTGGTTAGATAGAGTAGAACACCTGTTTAGAGTAGAACACCTGGTTAGATAGAGTAGAACATCTGTTTAGAGTAGAACACCTGTTTAGAGTAGAACACCTGTTTAGAGTAGAACACCTGTTTAGATAGAGTAGAACACCTGTTTAGAGTAGAACATCTGTTTAGAGTAGAACACCTGGTTAGAGTAGAACACCTGGTTAGATAGAGTAGAACACCTAGTTAAAGTAGAACACCTGGTTAAAGTAGAACACCTGTTTAGATAGAGTAGAACACCTGGTTAGAGTAGAACACCTGGTTAGAGTAGAACACCTGGTTAGAGTAGAACACCTGGTTAGATAGAGTAGAACACCTGTTTAGATAGAGTAGAACACCTGTTTAGATAGAGTAGAACACCTGGTTTAGAGTAGAACACCTGGTTAGATAGTAGAACACCTGGTTAGATAGAGTAGAACACCTGGTTAGATAGAGTAGAACACCTGTTTAGAGTAGAACACCTGTTTAGAGTAGAACACCTGTTTAGAGTAGAACACCTGGTTAGATAGAGTAGAACACCTGGTTAGATAGAGTAGAACACCTGGTTAGAGTAGAACACCTGTTTAGAGTAGAACACCTGTTTAGAGTAGAACACCTGTTTAGAGTAGAACACCTGTTTAGATAGAGTAGAACACCTGGTTAGATAGAGTAGAACACCTGTTTAGAGTAGAACACCTGTTTAGATAGAGTAGAACACCTGTTTAGAGTAGAACACCTGTTTAGAGTAGAACACCTGGTTAGATAGAGTAGAACACCTGTTTAGAGTAGAACACCTGTTTAGATAGAGTAGAACACCTGTTTAGAGTAGAACACCTGTTAGATAGAGTAGAACACCTGTTTAGAGTAGAACACCTGTTTAGATAGAGTAGAACACCTGGTTAGAGTAGAACACCTGTTTAGAGTAGAACACCTGTTTAGAGTAGAACACCTGGTTAGATAGAGTAGAACACCTGTTTAGAGTAGAACACCTGGTTAGAGTAGAACACCTGTTTAGAGTAGAACACCTGTTTAGATAGAGTAGAACACCTGTTTAGAGTAGAACATCTGTTTAGAGTAGAACACCTGGTTAGAGTAGAACACCTGGTTAGATAGAGTAGAACACCTAGTTAAAGTAGAACACCTGGTTAAAGTAGAACACCTGTTTAGATAGAGTAGAACACCTGGTTAGAGTAGAACACCTGGTTAGAGTAGAACACCTGGTTAGAGTAGAACACCTGGTTAGAGTAGAACACCTGGTTAGATAGAGTAGAACACCTGTTTAGAGTAGAACATCTGTTTAGAGTAGAACACCTGTTTAGAGTAGAACACCTGGTTAGAGTAGAACACCTGGTTAGAGTAGAACATCTGTTTAGATAGAGTAGAACATCTGTTTAGAGTAGAACACCTGGTTAGAGTAGAACACCTGGTTAGAGTAGAACACCTGGTTAGAGTAGAACATCTGTTTAGAGTAGAACACCTGGTTAGAGTAGAACACCTGGTTAGAGTAGAACACCTGGTTAGAGTAGAACATCTGTTTAGAGTAGAACACCTGGTTAGAGTAGAACACCTGGTTAGAGTAGAACACCTGTTTAGAGTAGAACACCTGTTTAGTGTAGAACACCTGTTTAGAGTAGAACACCTCTTTAGATAGAGTAGAACACCTGGTTAGAGTAGAACACCTGGTTAGATAGAGTAGAACACCTGTTTAGATAGAGTAGAACACCTGTTTAGATAGAGTAGAACACCTGGTTAGATAGAGTAGAACACCTGGTTAGATAGAGTAGAACACCTGGTTAGATAGAGTAGAACACCTGGTTAGATAGAGTAGAACACCTGTTTAGAGTAGAACACCTGTTTAGAGTAGAACACCTGTTTAGAGTAGAACACCTGGTTAGAGTAGAACACCTGGTTAGATAGAGTAGAACACCTGGTTAGATAGAGTAGAACACCTGGTTAGAGTAGAACACCTGTTTAGAGTAGAACACCTGTTTAGAGTAGAACACCTGTTTAGATAGAGTAGAACACCTGGTTAGATAGAGTAGAACACCTGTTTAGAGTAGAACACCTGTTTAGATAGAGTAGAACACCTGTTTAGAGTAGAACACCTGTTTAGAGTAGAACACCTGGTTAGATAGAGTAGAACACCTGTTTAGAGTAGAACACCTGTTTAGATAGAGTAGAACACCTGTTTAGAGTAGAACACCTGTTTAGAGTAGAACACCTGTTTAGAGTAGAACACCTGTTTAGATAGAGTAGAACACCTGGTTAGAGTAGAACACCTGTTTAGAGTAGAACACCTGTTTAGAGTAGAACACCTGGTTAGATAGAGTAGAACACCTGTTTAGAGTAGAACACCTGGTTAGATAGAGTAGAACATCTGTTTAGAGTAGAACACCTGTTTAGAGTAGAACACCTGTTTAGAGTAGAACACCTGTTTAGATAGAGTAGAACACCTGTTTAGAGTAGAACATCTGTTTAGAGTAGAACACCTGGTTAGAGTAGAACACCTGGTTAGATAGAGTAGAACACCTAGTTAAAGTAGAACACCTGGTTAAAGTAGAACACCTGTTTAGATAGAGTAGAACACCTGGTTAGAGTAGAACACCTGGTTAGAGTAGAACACCTGGTTAGAGTAGAACACCTGGTTAGATAGAGTAGAACACCTGTTTAGATAGAGTAGAACACCTGTTTAGATAGAGTAGAACACCTGGTTAGATAGAGTAGAACACCTGGTTAGATAGAGTAGAACACCTGGTTAGATAGAGTAGAACACCTGGTTAGATAGAGTAGAACACCTGTTTAGAGTAGAACACCTGTTTAGAGTAGAACACCTGTTTAGAGTAGAACACCTGGTTAGAGTAGAACACCTGGTTAGATAGAGTAGAACACCTGGTTAGATAGTAGAACACCTGGTTAGATAGAACACCTGTTTAGAGTAGAACACCTGTTTAGAGTAGAACACCTGTTTAGATAGAGTAGAACACCTGGTTAGATAGAGTAGAACACCTGTTTAGAGTAGAACACCTGTTTAGATAGAGTAGAACACCTGTTTAGAGTAGAACACCTGTTTAGAGTAGAACACCTGGTTAGATAGAGTAGAACACCTGTTTAGAGTAGAACACCTGTTTAGATAGAGTAGAACACCTGTTTAGAGTAGAACACCTGGTTAGATAGAGTAGAACACCTGTTTAGAGTAGAACACCTGTTTAGATAGAGTAGAACACCTGGTTAGAGTAGAACACCTGTTTAGAGTAGAACACCTGTTTAGAGTAGAACACCTGGTTAGATAGAGTAGAACACCTGTTTAGAGTAGAACACCTGGTTAGATAGAGTAGAACATCTGTTTAGAGTAGAACACCTGTTTAGAGTAGAACACCTGTTTAGAGTAGAACACCTGTTTAGATAGAGTAGAACACCTGTTTAGAGTAGAACATCTGTTTAGAGTAGAACACCTGGTTAGAGTAGAACACCTGGTTAGATAGAGTAGAACACCTAGTTAAAGTAGAACACCTGGTTAAAGTAGAACACCTGTTTAGATAGAGTAGAACACCTGGTTAGAGTAGAACACCTGGTTAGAGTAGAACACCTGGTTAGAGTAGAACACCTGGTTAGATAGAGTAGAACACCTGTTTAGAGTAGAACATCTGTTTAGAGTAGAACACCTGTTTAGAGTAGAACACCTGGTTAGAGTAGAACACCTGGTTAGAGTAGAACATCTGTTTAGATAGAGTAGAACATCTGTTTAGAGTAGAACACCTGGTTAGAGTAGAACACCTGGTTAGAGTAGAACACCTGGTTAGAGTAGAACATCTGTTTAGAGTAGAACACCTGGTTAGAGTAGAACACCTGGTTAGAGTAGAACACCTGGTTTAGAACATCTGTTTAGAGTAGAACACCTGGTTAGAGTAGAACACCTGGTTAGAGTAGAACACCTGGTTTAGATGGTTAGAGTAGAACATCTGTTTAGAGTAGAACACCTGGTTAGAGTAGAACACCTGTTTAGAGAACACCTGTTTAGATAGAGTAGAACACCTGGTTAGAGTAGAACACCTGTTTAGAGTAGAACACCTGGTTAGATAGAGTAGAACACCTGTTTAGATAGAGTTTAGAACAACAACTGGTTAGATAGTAGAACACCTGTTTAGAGTAGAACACCTGTTTAGAGAACACCAGTTTAGAGTAGAACACCTGTTTAGAGTAGAACACCTGTTTAGGAGAACACCAGTGCTGGCTAGCTGAGTATAACACCTGTTTAGGAGAGGTGTTGGCTAGCAGAGTAGAACACCTGTTTAGAGTAGAACACCTGTTTAGAGTAGAACACCTGTTTAGAGTAGAACACCTGTTTAGAGTAGAACACCTGTTTAGAGTAGAACACCTGGTTAGATAGAGTAGAACACCTGTTTAGATAGAGTAGAACACCTGGTTAGATAGAGTAGAACACCTGTTTAGATAGAGTAGAACACCTGGTTAGATAGAGTAGAACACCTGGTTAGATAGAGTAGAACACCTGGTTAGATAGAGTAGAACACCTGTTTAGAGTAGAACACCTGTTTAGAGTAGAACACCTGGTTAGAGTAGAACACCTGTTTAGAGTAGAACACCTGGTTAGATAGAGTAGAACACCTGTTTAGAGTAGAACACCAGTTTAGAGTAGAACACCAGTTTAGAGTAGAACACCTGTTTAGGAGAGGTGCTGGCTAGCTGAGTATAACACCTGTTTAGGAGAGGTGTTGGCTAGCAGAGTAGAACACCTGTTTAGAGTAGAACACCTGTTTAGAGTAGAACACCTGTTTAGAGTAGAACACCTGTTTAGAGTAGAACACCTGTTTAGAGTAGAACACCTGGTTAGGAGAGGTGTTGGCTAGCAGAGTAGAACACCTGTTTAGGAGAGGTGCTGGCTAGCAGAGTAGAACACCTGTTTAGGAGAGGTGCTGGCTAGCTGAGTAGAACACCTGTTTAGGAGAGTGCTGGCTAGCAGAGTAGAACACCTGTTTAGGAGAGGTGCTGGCTAGCTGAGTAGAACACCTGTTTAGGAGAGGTGCTGGCTAGCTGAGTATAACACCTGTTTAGGAGAGGTGCTGGCTACTAGAGTAGAACACCTGTTTAGGAGAGGTGCTGGCTAGCAGAGTAGAACACCTGTTTAGGAGAGGTGTGGGCTAGCAGAGTAGAACACCTGTTTAGGAGAGGTGTTGGCTACTAGAGTAGAACACCTGGTTAGGAGAGGTGCTGGCAGGGTAGAACACCTGGTTAGGAGAGGTGCTGGCTAGCTGAGTATAACACCTGTTTAGGAGAGGTGCTGGCTAGCAGAGTAGAACACCTGGTTAGGAGAGGTGCTGGCTAGCAGAGTAGAACACCTGGTTAGGAGAGGTGCTGGCAGGGTAGAACACCTGGTTAGGAGAGGTGCTGGCTAGCTGAGTATAACACCTGTTTAGGAGAGGTGCTGGCTAGCAGAGTAGAACACCTGGTTAGGAGAGGTGCTGGCTAGCAGAGTAGAACACCTGGTTAGGAGAGGTGCTGGCAGAGTAGAACACCTGGTTAGGAGAGGTGCTGGCAGGGTAGAACACCTGGTTAGGAGAGGTGCTAGCAGAGTAGAACACCTGGTTAGGAGAGGTGCTCGCTGAAATATAACACCTAACTGAAAAAGGACTGCTCAACACTCTAGGAGCTCAGATGCAATATTTGAAAGACAAGCTCTCTTCATCAGGGTATAATGACACACACTGCTGGTCACTAGTTTATAAAGGACTTACAGGTGTGACAACATGAATTAACATGCCTTCACATTACATGGCTCTGTCACACAGTACATATACAGGGCCGTGGCATCATAATTACGACACAAAAAGCTGTGATTTGCTGAGAGAAGCACCATTACTTGGAGGTAAATACCTTGGAAAGGTCTCGGAAGTTGCCGGGCAGAGTGAGGTCCAGCTCCTCTGACTCAAAGTTAGTGAGAACCCAGGGGAACACTGGGTACTGGTTCAGATCATTGTAGCTCCTCCCTGTGGGGGAAGAGAGAGAGAGAGAGAGAGAGGAAGAGGGAAAACACAGAGGGAGGGAGGGAGGGCGGGAGGGAGGGAGAAAACACAGAGGGAGGGAGGGAGGGAGGGAGGGAGGGAGGGAGGGAGGGAGGGAGGGAGGGAGGGAGGGAGGGAGGGAGGGGAGGGAGAAAACACAGAGGGAGGGAGGGAGGAGAGGGAGGGGAAAACACAGAGGGGAGGGGAGGGAGGGAGAAAAAACACAGAGGGAGGGAGGGAGGGAGGGAGGGAGAAAACACAGAGGGAGGGAGGGAGGGAGGGGGAGGGAGGAGAAAACACAGAGGGAGGAGGGAGGGAGGGAGGGAGAAAACACAGAGGGAGGGAGGGAGGGAGGGAGGGAGAAAACACAGAGGAGGGGAGGGAGGGAGGGAGGAGGGAGGGAGGGAAAACACAGAGGAGGGAGGAGAAAACACAGAGAGGGGAGGGAGGGAGGGAGGGAACACAGAGGGAGGGAGGGAGGGAGGAGGGAGAAAACACAGAGGGAGGGAGGAGAAAACACAGAGGGAGGGAGGGAGGGGAGGGAGGGAGGGAAACACAGAGGGAGGGAGGGAGGGAGAAAACACAGAGGGAGGGAGGGAGGGGAGAAAACACAGAGGGAGGGAGGGAGGGAGGGAGAGGGAAAACACAGAGGGGAGGGAGGGAGGGAGGGAAAAACACAGAGGGAGGGAGGGAGGGAGGGAGGGAAAACACAGAGGGAGGGAGGGAGGGAGGGAGGAGGGAGAAAACACAGAGGGAGGGAGGGAGGGAGGAGAAAACACAGAGGGAGGGAGGGAGGGAGGGAGGGAGGGAGGGAGGGAGGGAGGGAGGAGGGAGAAACACAGAGGGAGGGAGGGAGGGAGAAAACACAGAGGGAGGGAGGGAGGGAGGGAGGGAGAAAACACAGAGGGAGGGAGGGAGGGAGGGAGGAGGGAGAAAACACAGAGGGAGGGAGGAGGAGGGAGGGGGAAAACACAGAGGGAGGGAGGGAGGGAGAGGGAGGGAGGGAGGAGGGAGGGAGGGAGAAAAAGAGGGAGGGAGGG
>NW_027040370.1:148054-187977 GCF_034236695.1 Oncorhynchus nerka
GCTGAGACAGGTATATAAAGGTGTACTGTACAGCTGAGACAGGTATATAAAGGTGTACTGTTCAGCTGAGACAGGTATATAAAGGTGTACTGTACAGCTGAGACAGGTATATAAAGGTGTACTGTTCAGCTGAGACAGGTATATAAAGGTGTACTGTACAGCTGAGACAGGTATATAAAGGTGTACTGTACAGCTGAGACAGGTATATAAAGGTGTACTGTACAGCTGAGACAGGTATATAAAGGTGTACTGTACAGCTGAGACAGGTATATAAAGGTGTACTGTGAGACAGGTATATAAAGGTGTACTGTTCAGCTGAGACAGGTATATAAAGGTGTACTGTTCAGCTGAGACAGGTATATAAAGGTGTACTGTACAGCTGAGACAGGTATATAAAGGTGTACTGTTCAGCTGAGACAGGTATATAAAGGTGTACTGTACAGCTGAGACAGGTATATAAAGGTGTACTGTACAGCTGAGACAGGTATATAAAGGTGTACTGTACAGCTGAGACAGGTATATAAAGGTGTACTGTACAGCTGAGACAGGTATATAAAGGTGTACTGTACAGCTGAGACAGGTATATAAAGGTGTACTGTTCAGCTGAGACAGGTATATAAAGGTGTACTGTACAGCTGAGACAGGTATATAAGGTGTACTGTACAGCTGAGACAGGTATATAAAGGTGTACTGTACAGCTGAGACAGGTATATAAAGGTGTACTGTTCAGCTGAGACAGGTATATAAAGGTGTACTGTTCAGCTGAGACAGGTATATAAAGGTGTACTGTACAGCTGAGACAGGTATATAAAGGTGTACTGTACAGCTGAGACAGGTATATAAAGGTGTACTGTACAGCTGAGACAGGTATATAAAGGTGTACTGTACAGCTGAGACAGGTATATAAAGGTACTGTACAGCTGAGACAGGTATATAAAGGTGTACTGTACAGCTGAGACAGGTATATAAAGGTGTACTGTACAGCTGAGACAGGTATATAAAGGTGTACTGTACAGCTGAGACAGGTATATAAAGGTGTACTGTTCAGCTGGAGACAGGTATATAAAGGTGTACTGTACAGCTGAGACAGGTATATAAAGGTGTACTGTTCAGCTGAGACAGGTATATAAAGGTGTACTGTTCAGCTGAGACAGGTATATAAAGGTGTACTGTACAGCTGAGACAGGTATATAAAGGTGTACTGTACAGCTGAGACAGGTATATAAAGGTGTACTGTACAGCTGAGACAGGTATATAAAGGTGTACTGTTCAGCTGAGACAGGTATATAAAGGTGTACTGTACAGCTGAGACAGGTATATAAAGGTGTACTGTACAGCTGAGACAGGTATATAAAGGTGTACTGTACAGCTGAGACAGGTATATAAAGGTGTACTGTACAGCTGAGACAGGTATATAAAGGTGTACTGTTCAGCTGAGACAGGTATATAAAGGTGTACTGTACAGCTGAGACAGGTATATAAAAAGGTGTACTGTGAGACAGCTGAGACAGGTATATAAAGGTGTACTGTACAGCTGAGACAGGTATATAAAGGTGTACTGTAGCTGAGACAGGTATATAAAGGTGTACTGTACAGCTGAGACAGGTATATAAAGGTGTACTGTACAGCTGAGACAGGTATATAAAGGTGTACTGTACAGCTGAGACAGGTATATAAAGGTGTACTGTTCAGCTGAGACAGGTATATAAAGGTGTACTGTACAGCTGAGACAGGTATATAAAGGTGTGTTCAGCTGAGACAGGTATATAAAGGTGTACTGTACAGCTGAGACAGGTATATAAAGGTGTACTGTTCAGCTGAGACAGGTATATAAAGGTGTACTGTACAGCTGAGACAGGTATATAAAGGTGTACTGTTCAGTTGAGACAGGTATATAAAGGTGTACTGTACAGCTGAGACAGGTATATAAAGGTGTACTGTTCAGCTGAGACAGGTATATAAAGGTGTACTGTTCAGCTGAGACAGGTATATAAAGGTGTACTGTACAGCTGAGACAGGTATATAAAGGTGTACTGTCAGTTGAGACAGGTATATAAAGGTGTACTGTACAGCTGAGACAGGTATATAAAGGTGTACTGTACAGCTGAGACAGGTATATAAAGGTGTACTGTACAGCTGAGACAGGTATATAAAGGTGTACTGTTCAGCTGAGACAGGTATATAAAGGTGTACTGTCAGTTGAGACAGGTATATAAAGGTGTACTGTACAGCTGAGACAGGTATATAAAGGTGTACTGTACAGCTGAGACAGGTATATAAAGGTGTACTGTTCAGCTGAGACAGGTATATAAAGTGTACTGTACAGCTGAGACAGGTATATAAAGGTGTACTGTACAGCTGAGACAGGTATATAAAGGTGTACTGTACAGCTGAGACAGGTATATAAAGGTGTACTGTACAGCTGAGACAGGTATATAAAGGTGTACTGTACAGCTGAGACAGGTATATAAAGGTGTACTTTCTTCAGCTGAGACAGGTATATAAAGGTGTACTGTTCAGCTGAGACAGGTATATAAAGGTGTACTGTTCAGCTGAGACAGGTATATAAAGGTGTACTGTTCAGCTGAGACAGGTATATAAAGGTACTGTTCAGCTGAGACAGGTATATAAAGGTGTACTGTACAGCTGAGACAGGTATATAAAGGTGTACTGTACAGCTGAGACAGGTATATAGGTGTACTGTTCAGCTGAGACAGGTATATAAAGGTGTACTGTTCAGCTGAGACAGGTATATAAAGGTGTACTGTTCAGCTGAGACAGGTATATAAAGGTGTACTATACAGCTGAGACAGGTATATAAAGGTGTACTGTACAGCTGAGACAGGTATATAAAGGTGTACTGTACAGCTGAGACAGGTATATAAAGGTGTACTGTTCAGCTGAGACAGGTATATAAAGGTGTACTGTACAGCTGAGACAGGTATATAAAGGTGTACTGTACAGCTGAGACAGGTATATAAAGGTGTACTGTACAGCTGAGACAGGTATATAAAGGTGTACTGTTCAGCTGAGACAGGTATATAAAGGTGTACTGTCAGTTGAGACAGGTATATAAAGGTGTACTGTACAGCTGAGACAGGTATATAAAGGTGTACTGTACAGCTGAGACAGGTATATAAAGGTGTACTGTACAGCTGAGACAGGTATATAAAGGTGTACTGTCAGCTGAGACAGGTATATAAAGGTGTACTGTCAGTTGAGACAGGTATATAAAAAAAAAAAAAGGTGTACTGTACAGCTGAGACAGGTATATAAAGGTGTACTGCAGCTGAGACAGGTATATAAAGGTGTACTGTACAGCTGAGACAGGTATATAAAGGTGTACTGTACAGCTGAGACAGGTATATAAAGGTGTACTGTACAGCTGAGACAGGTATATAAAGGTGTACTGTACAGCTGAGACAGGTATATAAAGGTGTACTGTACAGCTGAGACAGGTATATAAAGGTGTACTGTACAGCTGAGACAGGTATATAAAGGTGTACTGTACAGCTGAGACAGGTATATAAAGGTGTACTGTACAGCTGAGACAGGTATATAAAGGTGTACTGTACAGCTGAGACAGGTATATAAAGGTGTACTGTACAGCTGAGACAGGTATATAAAGGTGTACTGTACAGCTGAGACAGGTATATAAAGGTGTACTGTACAGCTGAGACAGGTATATAAAGGTGTACTGTTCAGCTGAGACAGGTATATAAAGGTGTACTGTACAGCTGAGACAGGTATATAAAGGTGTACTGTACAGCTGAGACAGGTATATAAAGGTGTACTGTACAGCTGAGACAGGTATATAAAGGTGTACTGTACAGCTGAGACAGGTATATAAAGGTGTACTGTACAGCTGAGACAGGTATATAAAGGTGTACTGTACAGCTGAGACAGGTATATAAAGGTGTACTGTACAGCTGAGACAGGTATATAAAGGTGTACTGTACAGCTGAGACAGGTATATAAAGGTGTACTGTACAGCTGAGACAGGTATATAAAGGTGTACTGTACAGCTGAGACAGGTATATAAAGGTGTACTGTACAGCTGAGACAGGTATATAAAGGTGTACTGTTCAGCTGAGACAGGTATATAAAGGTGTACTGTACAGCTGAGACAGGTATATAAAGGTGTACTGTACAGTGAGACAGGTATATAAAGAGTTCAGCTGAGACAGGTATATAAAGGTGTACTGTACAGCTGAGACAGGTATATAAAGGTGTACTGTTCAGCTGAGACAGGTATATAAAGGTGTACTGTACAGCTGAGACAGGTATATAAAGGTGTACTGTACAGCTGAGACAGGTGTACAGCTGAGACAGGTATATAAAGGTGTACTGTCAGCTGAGACAGGTATATAAAGGTGTACTGTACAGCTGAGACAGGTATATAAAGGTGTACTGTACAGCTGAGACAGGTATATAAAGGTGTGTACTGTACAGCTGAGACAGGTATATAAAGGTGTACTGTACAGCTGAGACAGGTATATAAAGGTGTACTGTACAGCTGAGACAGGTATATAAAGGTGTACTGTTCAGCTGAGACAGGTATATAAAGGTGTACTGTACAGCTGAGACAGGTATATAAAGGTGTACTGTACAGCTGAGACAGGTATATAAAGGTGTACTGTTCAGCTGAGACAGGTATATAAAGGTGTACTGTACAGCTGAGACAGGTATATAAAGGTGTACTGTACAGCTGAGACAGGTATATAAAGGTGTACTGTACAGCTGAGACAGGTATATAAAGGTGTACTGTACAGCTGAGACAGGTATATAAAGGTGTACTGTACAGCTGAGACAGGTATATAAAGGTGTACTGTACAGCTGAGACAGGTATAAAGGTGTACTGTTCAGCTGAGACAGGTATATAAAGGTGTACTGTACAGCTGAGACAGGTATATAAAGGTGTACTGTACAGCTGAGACAGGTATATAAAGGTGTACTGTACAGCTGAGACAGGTATATAAAGGTGTACTGTACAGCTGAGACAGGTATATAAAGGTGTACTGTTCAGCTGAGACAGGTATATAAAGGTGTACTGTACAGCTGAGACAGGTATATAAAGGTGTACTGTTCAGCTGAGACAGGTATATAAAGGTGTACTGTTCAGCTGAGACAGGTATATAAAGGTGTACTGTTCAGCTGAGACAGGTATATAAGGTGTACTGTACAGCTGAGACAGGTATATAAAGGTGTACTGTTCAGCTGAGACAGGTATATAAGGTGTACTGTACAGCTGAGACAGGTATATAAAGGTGTACTGTTCAGCTGAGACAGGTATATAAAGGTGTACTGTTCAGCTGAGACAGGTATATAAAGGTGTACTGTACAGCTGAGACAGGTATATAAAGGTGTACTGTACAGCTGAGACAGGTATATAAAGGTGTACTGTTCAGCTGAGACAGGTATATAAAGGTGTACTGTTCAGCTGAGACAGGTATATAAAGGTGTACTGTACAGCTGAGACAGGTATATAAAGGTGTACTGTTCAGCTGAGACAGGTATATAAAGGTGTACTGTACAGCTGAGACAGGTATATAAAGGTGTACTGTACAGCTGAGACAGGTATATAAAGGTGTACTGTTCAGCTGAGACAGGTATATAAAGGTGTACTGTACAGCTGAGACAGGTATATAAAGGTGTACTGTTCAGCTGAGACAGGTATATAAAGGTGTACTGTTCAGCTGAGACAGGTATATAAAGGTGTACTGTTCAGCTGAGACAGGTATATAAAGGTGTACTGTACAGCTGAGACAGGTATATAAAGGTGTACTGTACAGCTGAGACAGGTATATAAAGGTGTACTGTACAGCTGAGACAGGTATATAAAGGTGTACTGTACAGCTGAGACAGGTATATAAAGGTGTACTGTACAGCTGAGACAGGTATATAAAGGTGTACTGTACAGCTGAGACAGGTATATAAAGGTAGTATACTAGTTAGATATAGGTAGATATAGGTATCGTACTGCGGTTAGCCATGAAGACCTCCAGACCAGTGTTCTGGAGAAGGTATCTTCTGGAGAAAACAGCTCTGATCTCACTGAACATCCACTTGCCATGTAGACCCTCGGAGTAGGCCAGGACCTACACGCACACGCACACACACACACACACACGCAGGCAGGCACAGAGACACAGAGTGAGGATGAGTTTTGTTATTGCATTAACCATGGTGTCAATCCCACTGTTACCATGGTGTCAATCCCACTGTTACCATGGTGTCAATCTCACTGTTACCATGGTGTCATTCTGTTAACTTCTGTCTCACTGTTACCAT
This sequence comes from Oncorhynchus nerka, assembly GCF_034236695.1. Lineage (NCBI taxonomy): Eukaryota > Metazoa > Chordata > Actinopteri > Salmoniformes > Salmonidae > Oncorhynchus > Oncorhynchus nerka. The sequence continues at coordinate 154,346 of NW_027040370.1, forward strand.
GGATCCTGCTGTTACCATGGTGTCAATCTCACTGTTACCATGGTGTGGATCTGACTGTTACCATGGTGTGGATCCTTCTGTTACCATGGTGTCAATCTCACTGTTACCATGGTGTTGATCTCACTGTTACCATGGTGTCAATCTCACTGTTACCATGGTGTCGATCTCGCTGTTACCATGGTGTCGATCTCACTGTTACCATGGTGTCGATCTCACTGTTACCATGGTGTCAATCTCACTGTTACCATGGTGTCGATCTCACTGTTACCATGGTGTCGATCTCACTGTTACCATGGTGTCGATCTCACTGTTACCATGGTGTCGATCTCACTGTTACCATGGTGTCGATTACCCATGGTGTCAACCATGGTCGATCACTGTTACCATGGTGTCAATCTCCTACCATGGTGTCAATCTCATGTTACCATGGTGTCATTCTGTTAACTCACTGTTACCATGGTGTGGACCATGGTGTCAATCTCCACTATTACCATGGTGTCAATCTCACTGTTACCATGGTGTGGTTACCATGGATCCTGCTATCCTTGTATCTCACTGTTAACATAGTGAATATCTCACTGTTACCATGGTGTCAATCTCACTGTTACCATGGTGTGTATTCCACTGTTACCATGGTGTGAATCTCACTGTTACCATGGTGTGGCTCTCACTGTTACCATGGTGTGGCTCTCACTGTTACCATGGTGTGGATCTCACTGTTACCATGGTCCTTCTGTGGTGTCATCACTCAATCTCACTGTTACCATGATGTCAATCTCACTGTTACCATGGTGTGGCTCTCACTTACCATGGTGTGGATCTCACTGTTACCATGGTGTGGATCTCACTGTTACCATGGTGTGGATCTCACTGTTACCATGGTGTGGATCCTTCTGTTACCATGGTGTCAATCTCACTGTTACCATGGTGTGAATCTCACTGTTACCATGGTGTGGCTCTCACTGTTACCATGGTGTGGCTCTCACTGTTACCATGGTGTGGATCTCACTGTTACCATGGTGTGGATCTCACTGTTACCATGGTGTGGATCCTTCTGTTACCATGGTGTCAATCTCACTGTTACCATGGTGTCAATCTCATTGTTACCTTGGTGTGGATCTTCTTGAAGCTCGGGTCGTCCTCGTCCACCTCAAAGTAGATCTCAGTGGTGGTGATGGAGAGAGTCCCATGGACCACCACTACTGGAGATACCAGCTGGGCTGGAGTACTGAGCACCACAGGGCCTAGCACACAGAGAGACAGAGACAGAGACAGAGACAGAGACAGACAGACAGACAGACAGACAGACAGACAGACAGACAGACAGACAGACAGACGTAAGTCAGTTCTACACATCGGTGATGGATGAGATAACTTTCCTCCTTACTACAGTAGGTAGAGTTCTGAGCAGCTGGGAAAAAGAGCTATCAAAATCCAATCAATTATTATGTGAATTACAACAGATACCGACTGGGGCTTCTGATTCTATCAGATTAACCAGCGTTAACAACAGAAATGCTTGTGCTTCTAGTTCAGTCAGTGCAGCAATATCTAGCAATTACATAGCAAATACCTAATACACACAAATCTAAGTAAAGGGATTGAATTCAGAATATATAAATATATAGACGAGCGATGTCAGAGCAGCAGTGTTTATTCACTTCTAAAACCAAAGTTGCGCCCCTGGTACGAATACGGCACCAGTCAAAAGTTTGGAAAGACCTTTTGTGCAAATCAAGGCAAAGGGTGGCTACTTTGAAGAATCTCAAATATAAAATATATTTTGATTTGTTTAACACTTAAAAAAAAAAACTACATGATTCATGTGTGTTATTTCATATTTTCACTATTATTCTACAATGTATAGAATAGTAAAAATAAAGAAAAACCCTTGAATGAGTAGATGTGTCCAAACCTTTCATTGGTATGTCACCAATATTAATAATAATTATACAAATGTAAATCCTCATAATATCCACATTACATTACATTTCAAGGTCCTGGAGTGGCCTAGCCAGTCTCCAGATCTCAACCCCATAGAAAATCTTTGGAGGGAGTTGAAAGTCCGTGTTGCCCAGCAACAACCCCGAACCATCACTGCTCTAGAGGAGATCTGCATGTAGGAATGGGCCAAAATACCAGCAACAGTGTGTGAAAACCTTGTGAAGACTTACAGAAAATGTTTGACCTCTGTCATTGCCAAAAAAAGGGTATATAACAAAGTATTGAGATAAACTTTTTGTTATTGACCAAATAATTATTTTCCACCATAATTTGCAAATTAATTAATTAAAAAATCCTACAATGTGATTTTCTGGATTTTTTTTCCTCATTTTGTCTGTCATAGTTGAAGCGTACCTATGATGAAAATTACAGGCCTCTCTCATCTTTTTAAGTGGGAGAACTTGCACAATTAGTGGCTGACTAAATACATTTTTGCCCCACTGTACATTCCGTCTAAAACATACGTGACCATTTCCATGTACTTTTTAAATTGGTTAAACAACATGAATTGTTTGGTGAATGGAACCGGTGGCAACCCAGTGATATTCAGCGCTGCTACAACCCAAACAGACTTCCGGCGCCGACAGAGATGGCCGCCTCGCTTCGCGTTCCTAGGAAACTATGCAGTTTTTTGTTTTTTTACGTGTTATTTCTTACATTAGTACCCCAGGTCATCTTAGGTTTCATTACATACAGTCGAGAAGAACTACTGAATATAAGACCAGCGTCAACTCACCATCAGTACGACCAAGAATATGTTTTCCGCGACGCGGATCCTGTGTTCTGCCTTACAAACAGGACAACGGATTGGATCGCATGCAGCGACCCAAGAAAACGACTCCGAAAAAGAGGGAAACGTAGCGGTCTTCTGGTCAGACTCCGGACAAGGGCACATCGCGCACCACTCCCCAGCATTCTTCTTGCCAATGTCCAGTCTCTTGACAACAAGGTTGATGAAATCCGAGCAAGGGTAGCATTCCAGAGGGACATCAGAGACTGCAATGTTCTCTGCTTCACGGAAACATGGCTTACTGGGAAGACGCTATCCGATGCGGTGCAGCCAACGGGTTTCTCCACGCATCGCGCCGACAGAAACAAACATCTTTCTGGTAAGAAGAGCGGCGGGGGCGTATGCCTCATGACTAACGAGACATGGTGTGATGAAGGAAACATACAGGAACTCAAATCCTTCTGTTCACCTGATTTAGAATTCCTCACAATCAAATGTAGACCGCATTATCTTCCAAGAGAATTCTCTTGATTATAATCACAGCCGTATATATCCCCCAAGCAGACACATCGATGGCTCTGAACAAACTTTATTTAACTCTTTGCAAACTGGAAACCATTTATCCGGAGGCTGCATTCATTGTAGCTGGGATTTTAACAAAGCTAATCTGAAAACAAGACTCCCTAAATTTTATCAGCATATCGATTGCGCAACCAGGGTGGTAAAACCTTGGATCATTGTTACTCTAACTTCCACGACGCATATAAGGCCCTGCCCCGCCCCCTTTCGGAAAAGCTGACCACGACTCCATTTTGTTGATCCCTGCCTACAGGCAGAAACTTAAACAAGAGGCTCCCACGCTGAGGTCTGTCCAACGCTGGTCAGACCAAGCTGACTCCACACTCCAAGACTGCTTCCATCACGTGGACTGGGACATGTTTCTGTATTGACGTCAGATGAAAATATTGACGAATACGCTGATTCGGTGTGCGAGTTCATTAGAACGTGCGTCGAAGATGTCGTTCCCATAGCAACGATAAAAACATTCCCAAACCAGAAACCGTGGATTGATGGCAGCATTCGCGTGAAACTGAAAGCGCGAACCACTGCTTTTAATCAGGGCAAGGTGTCTGGTAACATGTCCGAATATAAACAATGCAGCTATTCCCTCCGCAAGGCTATTAAACAAGCTAAGCGTCAGTACAGAGACAAAGTGGAATCTCAATTCAATGGCTCAGACACAAGAGGCATGTGGCAGGGTCTACAGTCAATCACGGACTACAAGAAGAAACCCAGCCCAGTCACGGACCAGGATGTCTTGCTCCCAGGCAGACTAAATAACTTTTTTGCCCGCTTTGAGGACAATACAGTGCCACTGACACGGCCTGCAACGAAAACATGCGGTCTCTCCTTCACTGCAGCCGAGGTGAGTAAGACATTTAAACGTGTTAACCTCGCAAGGCTGCAGGCCCAGACGGCATCCCCAGCCGCGCCCTCAGAGCATGCGCAGACCAGCTGGCCGGTGTGTTTACGGACATATTCAATCAATCCCTATACCAGTCTGCTGTTCCCACATGCTTCAAGAGGGCCACCATTGTTCCTGTTCCCAAGAAAGCTAAGGTAACTGAGCTAAACGACTACCGCCCGTAGCACTCACTTCCGTCATCATGAAGTGCTTTGAGAGACTAGTCAAGGACCATATCACCTCCACCCTACCTGACACCCTAGACCCACTCCAATTTGCTTACCGCCCAAATAGGTCCACAGACGATGCAATCTCAACCACACTGCACACTGCCCTAACCCACCTGGACAAGAGGAATACCTATGTGAGAATGCTGTTCATCGACTACAGCTCGGCATTCAACACCATAGTACCCTCCAAGCTCGTCATCAAGCTCGAGACCCTGGGTCTCGACCCCGCCCTGTGCAACTGGGTACTGGACTTCCTGACGGGCCGCCCCCAGGTGGTGAGGGTAGGCAACAACATCTCCTCCCCGCTGATCCTCAACACGGGGGCCCCACAAGGGTGCGTTCTGAGCCCTCTCCTGTACTCCCTGTTCACCCACGACTGCGTGGCCACGCACGCCTCCAACTCAATCATCAAGTTTGCGGACGACACAACAGTGGTAGGCTTGATTACCAACAACGACGAGACGGCCTACAGGGAGGAGGTGAGGGCCCGCAGGAGTGTGGTGTCAGGAAAATAACCTCACACTCAACGTCAACAAAACTAAGGAGATGATTGTGGACTTCAGGAAACAGCAGAGGGAACACCCCCCTATCCACATCGATGGAACAGTAGTGGAGAGGGTAGCAAGTTTTAAGTTCCTCGGCATACACATCACAGACAAACTGAATTGGTCCACTCACACTGACAGCGTCGTGAAGAAGGCGCAGCAGCGCCTCTTCAACCTCAGGAGGCTGAAGAAATTTGGCTTGTCACCAAAAGCACTCACAAACTTCTACAGATGCACAATCGAGAGCATCCTGGCGGGCTGTATCACCGCCTGGTACGGCAACTGCTCCGCCCTCAACCGTAAGGCTCTCCAGAGGGTAGTGAGGTCTGCACAACACATCACCGGGGGCAAACTACCTGCCCTCCAGGACACCTACACCACCCGATGTTACAGGAAGGCCATAAAGATCATCAAGGACATCAACCACCCGAACCACTGCCTGTTCACCCCGCTATCATCCAGAAGGCGAGGTCAGTACAGGTGCATCAAAGCTGGGACTGAGAGACTGAAAAACAGCTTCTATCTCAAGGCTATCAGACTGTTAAACAGCCACCATTGAGTGGCTGCTGCCAACACACTGTCATTGACACTGACCCAACTCCAGCCACTTTAATAATGGGAATTGATGGGAAATGATGTAAATATATCACTAGCCACTTTAAACAATGCTACCTTATATAATGTTACTTACCCTACATTATTCATCTCATATGCATACGTATATACTGTACTCTACATCATCGACTGCATCCTTATGTAATACATGTATCACTAGCCACTTTAACTATGCCACTTTGTTTACTTTGTCTACATACTCATCTCATATGTATATACTGTACTCGATACCATCTACTGTATGCTGCTCTGTACCATCACTCACTCATATATCCTTATGTTCATATTCTTTATCCCCTTACACTGTGTATAAGACAGTAGTTTTAGAATTGTTAGTTAGATTACTTGTTGGTTATCACTGCATTGTCGGAACTAGAAGCACAAGCATTTCGCTACACTCGCATTAACATCTGCTAACCATGTGTATGTGACAAATAAAATTTGATTTGATTTGATTTGAACAGACACACGGAGCTCCGACAAAGGATAAGAGAACCAAACAGATTTTCTAGCTCGTGAGTTTTACGACGATTCTGTGCACCCGAAACAACGTTCCACTCGGGTTGGTTAGAGAAAGGAAAATAACCGGCCTTTGGTTATTTGGAACAGAAAATACCATAAACCTTTTCCTCCCGAACTGGGAATGAACTCTAAATAGTAGCTTACTGCTAACACAGGAGCAATAGAATAATATAGTAATGTATAATGCTGGCAGAATGCGTAATGAAAATAGAACGTGCTCTTCTAAAATAGTGCCTAAAGGCAGATTAGACAGTTTGCTCGTTCGTGACGACTGGGCAGAAATTTGTTTGATGTTTAATCTATTGGGCCCGAGTGAGTTTTGTTTGATAATCATTTAAAACCAAGTTTTTATAGATTCGATTAAAATGTATTTCAGTTGTTGTTGAGAGAATCAAAACCAGATAATTTCTCCAAATTGCCTCTAGAATGAAAAAAGCTCTGGAACCAACCAGGAAAGAGAACGAAAAGGTGTCTGACCTGCCAGGTTGTCCATCTCTTTCTCCTGCAGCAGACTGGCAGTGTCATCGTCTCCCTCCAGCATTAGCTCCGCCTCCAGGTTCTGACTGACCAGTGATTGGCTGCGCAAGGTCTTCTTAGACTTAAGCCCCTCTTCTTCCTCCTCCTCCGTACCTACACAACACAATTAATGTATACAGTTGTCGGAAGTTTACATACACCTTAGCCAAACACATTTAAACACAGTTTTTCACAATTCCTTGACATTTAATTAATTGTCTTAGGTCAGTTAGGATCACCACTTTATTTTAAGAATGTGAAATGTCAGAATAATAGTAGAGAGAATTATTTATTTCAGCTTTTATTTCTTTCATCACATTCCCAGTGGGTCAGAAGTTTACATACACTCAATTAGTATTTGGTAGCATTGCCTTGAAATTGTTTAACTTGGGTCAAACGTTTTGGCTAGCCTTCCACAAGCTTCCCACAATAAGTTGGGTGAATTTTGGCCCATTCCTCCTGACAGAGCTGGTGTAACTGAGTCAGGTTTGTAGGCCTCCTTGCTCGCACACGCTTTTTCAGTTCCGCCCACACATTTTCTATGGGATTGAGGTCAGGGCTTTGTGATGCCACTCCAATACCTTGACTTTGTTGTCCTTAAGCCATTTTGCCACAACTTTGGACATATGCTTGGGGTCATTGTCCATTTGGAAGGCCCAATTTGAGACCAAGCTTTAACTTCCTGACTGATGTCTTGAGATGTTGCTTCAATATATCAACATTATTTTCCTCCCTCATGATGCCATCTGTTTTGTGAAGTGCACCAGTCCCTCCTGCAGCAAAGCACCCCTACAACATGATGCTGCCACCTCCGTGCTTCACTGTTGGGATGGTGTTCTTTGGCGTGCAAGCCTCCCCCTTTTTCCTCCGAACATAACGATGGTCATTATGGCCAAACAGTTCAATTTTTGTTTCATCAGACCAGAGGACATTTCTCCAAAAAGTACGATCTTTGTCCCCATGTGCAGTTGCAAACTGTAGTCTGGCTTTTTTATGGCGGTTTTGGAGCAGTGGCTTCTTCCTTGCTGAGCGTCTTTTCAGGTTATGTCGATATAGGACTCATTTAACTGTGGATATAGATACTTTTGTACCTGTTTCCTCCAGCATCTTCACAAGGTCCTTTGCTGTTGTTCTGGGATTGATTTGCACTTTTCGCACCAAAGTACATTAATCTCTAGGAGACAGAACGCGTCTCCTTCCTGAGCGGTATGACGGCTGCATGGTCCCATGGTGTTTATACTTGCATACTATTGTTTGTACAGATGAACGTGGTACCTTCAGGCGTTTGGAAATTGCTCCCAAGGATGAACCAGACTTGTGTTCTGCAATTTTTTTATGAGGTCTTGGCTGATTTATTTAGATTTTCCCATGATGTCAAGCAAAGAGGCACTGAGTTTGAAGGTAGGCCTTGAAATACATCCACAGGTACACCTCCAATTGACTCAAATGATGTCAATTAGCCTATCAGAAACTTCTAAAGCCATGACATCGTTTTCTGGAATTTTCCAAGCTGTTTAAAGGCACAGTCAACTTAGTGTATGCAAACTTCTGACCCACTGGAATTGTGATACAGTGAATTATAAGTGAAAGAATCTGTCTGTAAACAATTGTTGGAAAAATGATGACTTCAACTGTAGCTGATACCAAATGACACACGATGCTACTGTTTAAAAATGGTCAAGTAACTAACTAACTTGCAGTGTATTCTGGGATAGGTGACTGACCATAGTCCTCCAGAGCTTTAAGTGACACATCAAGGTGGGTGGAGCCAAAGGGGTTTCGTACGAATCTCCGCCTCCTCCTCAGGTCGTCCTCCCAGTAGTCCAGACGCCAGAAGTCGTGTAATTGGCTGAGGTAATAAAAGAGGTTAGTAAATAAGTTAAAGGAGCTCATGTAATTGGCTGAGAGAGAGAAAGGAGGGTGGAACACAAGGCTCAATAAAGACATGTTCAGATGAATAGACATAAAAGGTCACGTTAGCTCCTCCTCCTAGTCTTCATGCTATGGCTGTGTGCTGTGATCTAGTGAGACCGTTAGCTCCTCCTCCTAGTCTTCATGTTATGGCTGTGTGCTGTGATCTAGTGAGACCGTTAGCTCCTCCTCCTAGTCTTCATGTTATGGCTGTGTGCTGTGATCTAGTGAGACCGTTAGCTCCTCCTCCTAGTCTTCATGTTATGGCTGTGTGCTGTGATTTAGTGAGACCGTTAGCTCCTCCTCCTAGTCTTCATGTTATGTTATCAATCAAAACATGTGTGTCTGAGCAAGAAGACAGACACATCCTGTTTTCCAGTCTTCCCGTCTCAAAGCGAACCTAACATAACCCTCGGCATCACAGTGATGTCAACCTATCCCTGTGTGTGTTTCATCTCTGACCTTCCCACTACCTCTCACCTCTGTGACATCGTGCCCCATGCCCCGTGCTTATTGGTCAGGATGTTGAGTATCTTCTGTTTCAATTGGTTGGCGGTCACATGGTCCCTGTGCTTGGCAGCGCTGATCAGGTGATCACACATCTTCTCCTCCTCCCTCCTGTCAGCAGCGTACTGGGCACAGTTAGACTGGGGGGGAGGTAGAGGTGGTAGAGGGAGAGAGGGAGACAGAAAGGAAGGGGTGGGGTAGAGGTGGGAAAGAAAAAAGAGAGAGAAGTTGAGATATGAGATACAGACAGAGACATACAGTCAGACAGTCAGAGACATACAGTCAGACAGTCAGAAATACAGTCAGAGACAGACAGTCAGAGACATACAGTCAGACAGTCAGAAATACAGTCAGAGACAGACAGTCAGAGACATACAGTCAGACAGTCAGAAATACAGTCAGAGACAGACAGTCAGAGACATACAGTCAGACAGTCAGAAATACAGTCAGAGACAGACAGTCAGACAGTCAGAGACATACAGTCAGAAATACAGTCAGAGACATACAGTCAGAGACATACAGTCAGACAGTCAGAGACATACAGTCAGACAGTCAGAGACATACAGTCAGACAGACAGTCAGAGACATACAGACAGACAGTCAGAGACAGACAGACAGACCGTCAGAGACAGACAGACAGACAGTCAGAGACATACAGTCAGACAGTCAGAGACATACAGTCAGACAGTCAGAGACATACAGTCAGACAGACAGTCAGAGACATACAGTCAGACAGACAGTCAGAGACATACAGACAGACAGTCAGAGACAGACAGACAGTCAGAGACAGACAGACAGTCAGAGACATACAGTCAGACAGTCAGAGACATACAGTCAGAGACATACAGACAGAGACATACAGTCAGAGACATACAGTCAGAGACATACAGTCAGAGACATACAGTCAGAGACAGACAGACAGTCAGAGACAGACAGACAGTCAGAGACATACAGACATACAGTCAGAGACATACAGTCAGACATACAGTCAGAGACATACAGTCAGAGACATACAGTCAGACATACAGTCAGAGACAGACAGACAGTCAGAGACATACAGACATACAGTCAGAGACATACAGTCAGACATACAGTCAGACATACAGTCAGAGACATACAGTCAGAGACAGACAGTCAGACAATCTCTCTGTGTTCACCTCAAACTCAGCGTGTTTGTGTACGTCTTCAGCTCTCTGTCTGTTCAGGATAAACTCTGCCTCGTTGGCCACACGCACAATATGGTCCTTCATAGCATGGCACAGCAGTCTGAGGTGAGAGAGGGAAGAGAGGTGGAACAGAAGGGGAGAAAGATGGACAGATTGGGGGGGGGTGAGGGAGGGAAAGAGAGAAAGAGTGGGATGGGTGAGGGAGGGAGAGAGAAGAGACAGAGTGGGATGGGTGAGGGAGGGAGAGAGAAGAGAGAGTGGGATGGGTGAGGGAGGGAGAGAGAAGAGTGAAAGGGTGAGGAGAGAGAGAGTGGGAGGGGTGAGGGAGAGAGAGCCAGAGCGAAAGGGTGAGGCGAGAGAGAGTGGGATGGGTGAGGGAGGGAGAGAACCAGAGAACCAGAGAGAGAGACAGAATGGGGCGTGAGGGAGAGCGAGAGCCAGAGTGAGAGGGTGAGGAGAGAGAGAGTGGGAGGGGTGAGGGAGGGACAGAGTGGGGGGGTGAGGGAGGAAGACAGAGAGGGTGAGAGAGAGACAGTGAGGGAGGGCAAGAGAGAGAGAGAGAGACAGAGTGGGGCGTGAGGGAGACAGAGACAGTGGAGGGGTGAGGGAAAGAGAAACTCCTTATAGCTGTGCAATAAGTAATGTGATATCAGCAACACAGACATGAGCATACAATTCCTGATGGTGATAATAGATTAAGCAGTATAATATAGATAGATCAATGTGATAGGTGATCGGTTACCTTCCCTCATTAATGAGCTCGATGAAGGCCAGACCGGCGTTCTTCTGTATAGAGTTCTGCCACTCCTGGAAACACAACACAGACACAAGGTCACACACGGACAACTACAGACCACTACTAATCCCCACGGACAACTACAGACCACTACTAATCCCCACGGACCACCACGGACCACTACTAATCCCCACGGACCACTACTAATCCCCACGGACAACTACAGACCACTACTAATCCCCACAGACCACTACTAATCCCCACGGACCACTACTAACCCCCACGGACCACTACTAATATCCACGGACCACTACTAATCCCCACGGACCACTACTAATCCCCACGGACCACTACTAATCCCCACGGACCACTACTAATCCCCACGGACCACCACAGACCACTATGGACCACTACTAACCCCCACGGACCACCACGGACCACTACTAACCCCCACGGACCACCACGGACCACTACTAACCCCCACGGACCACCACAGACCACTACTAACCCCCACGGACCACCACGGACCACTACTAACCCCCATGGACCACCACAGACCACTATTAACCCCACGGACCACCACGGACCACTATTAACCAACACGGACCATCACGGACCACTACTAACCCCCATGGGCCACCACGGACCACTATTAACCCCCACGGACCACCACGGACCACTACTAACCCCCACGGACCACTATTAACCCCCACGGACCACCACGGACCACTACTAACCCCCATGGACCACCACGGACCACTATTAACCCCCACGGACCACCACGGACCACTACTAACCCCCACGGACCACTATTAACCCCCACGGACCACCACGGACCACTACTAACCCCCATGGACCACCACGGACCACTATTAACCCCCACGGACCACCACGGACCACTACTAACCCCCACGGACCACTATTAACCCCCACGGACCACCACGGACCACTACTAACCCCCACGGACCACTACAGACCACTACCGACCACCACGGACCACTACAGACCACTACAGACCACCACGGACCACTACGGACCACTATGGACCACCACGGACCACTATGGACCACCACGGACCACTACAGACCACTACAGACCACCACGGACCACTACGGACCACCACGGACCACTACAGACCACTACAGACCACCACGGACCACTATGGACCACCACGGACCACTACTAACCCCCACGGACCACTACAGACCACTACAGACCACTATGGACCACCACGGACCACTATTAACCACTATTAACCCCCACGGACCACTATTAACCACTACTAACCCCCACGGACCACCACGGACCACTACTAACCCCCACGGACCACTATGGACCACTATTAACCACCACTGAACACTACCGACAACTACTAACCACTACTGACCACCAAGGACCACTACTAACCCCCACGGACCACTATTAACCCCCACGGACCACCACGGACCACCACGGACCACTACTAACCCCCACGGACCACTACTAACCCCCACGGACCACTACAGACCACTACAGACCACCACGGACCACTACGGACCACTATGGACCACCACGGACCACTACAGACCACTACAGACCACCATGGACCACTACGGACCACTATGGACCACCACGGACCACTACAGACCACCACGGACCACTATGGACCACCACGGACTACTACTAACCCCCACGGACCACTACAGACCACCACGGACCACTACAGACCACCACGGACCACTACGGACCACTATGGACCACCACGGACCACTATTAACCACTATTAACCCCCACGGACCACTATTAACCACTACTAACCCCCACGGACCACCACGGACCACTACTAACCCCCACGGACCACTACAGACCACTACAGACCACTACAGACCACCAGACCACTACAGACCACCACGGACCACTACGGACCACTATGGACCACCACGGACCACTATTAACCACTATTAACCCCCACGGACCACTATTAACCACTACTAACCCCCATGGGCCACTATGGACCACTATTAACCACTACAGACCACTTAGGACCACTATTAACCACTACCGACCACTACAGACCACCACAGACCATCACTGAACACTACCGCCCACTACGGACCACCACGGACCACTACAGACCACCACGGACCACTATGGACACTACAGTCACTATGGACCACTACGGACCACTATGGACCACCACGGACCACTACGGACCACCACGGACCACCACGGACCACTATTAACCACTATTAACCCCCACGGACCACTATTAACCACTACTAACCCCCACGGACCACCACGGACCACTATGGACCACTATTAACCACTACAGACCACCACGGACCACTATGGACACGACAGTCACTATGGACCACCACTGACCACTACGGACCACTATCACAATAAATCCATGTAATATAGTCTACACCATCACAATAAATCCATGTAATATAGTCTACCTACACCTTCACAATAAATCCATGTAATATAGTCTACACCATCACAATAAACCCATGTAATATAGTCTACACCATCACAATAAATCCATGTAATATAGTCTACACCACCACAATAAATCCATGTAATATAGTCTACCTAAACCATCACAATAAATCCATGTAATATAGTCTACACCATCACAATAAATCCATGTAGTATAGTCTACACCATCACAATAAATCCATGTAATATAGTCTACCTACACCATCACAATAAATCCATGTAATATAGTCTACACCATCACAATAAATCCATGTAATAGTCTACACCATCACAATAAATCCATGTAATATAGTCTACCATCACAATAAATCCATGTAATATAGTCTACACCATCACAATAAATCCATGTAATATAGTCTACCTACACCATCACAATAAATCCATGTAATCACAATAAACCCATGTCTACCTACACCATCACAATAAATCCATGTAATATAGTCTACCTACACCATCACAATAAATCCATGTAATATAGTCTACCTACACCATCACAATAAATCCATGTAATATAGTCTACCTACACCATCACAATAAATCCATGTAATATAGTCTACCTACACCATCACAATAAATCCATGTAATATAGTCTACCTACACCATCACAATAAATCCATGTAATATAGTCTATACCATCACAATAAACCCATGTAATATAGTCTACACCATCACAATAAACCCATGTAATATAGTCTACACCATCACAATAAATCCATGTAATATAGTCTACCTACACCATCACAATAAATCCATGTAATATAGTCTATACCATCACAATAAACCCATGTAATATAGTCTACACCATCACAATAAACCCATGTAATATAGTCTACACCATCACAATAAACCCATGTAATATAGTCTACACCATCACAATAAACCCATGTAATATAGTCTACACCATCACAATAAATCCATGTAATATAGTCTACCTACACCATCACAATAAATCCATGTAATATAGTCTACACCATCACAATAAACCCATGTAATATAGTCTACACCATCACAATAAATCCATGTAATATAGTCTATACCATCACAATAAACCCATGTAATATAGTCTACCTACACCATCACAATAAATCCATGTAATATAGTCTACCTACACCATCACAATACATCCATGTAATATAGTCTACACCATCACAATAAATCCATGTAATATAGTCTACCTACACCATCACAATAAATCCATGTAATATAGTCTACACCATCACAATAAATCCATGTAATATAGTCTACCTACACCATCACAATAAATCCATGTATATACCATCACAGGGGGTACCGGGTCAATGTGTTGAGGTAATCTGTACACTCTGTTTTGTATATGTAAATGTTGTGCAACATGAGATCTCACGAAGTCCTTGATCAGATTTTCCATTAGATTTCTATTGATGTCAGAGTGATTAGATGGACAATAGAGTACTAGGTACCAGGCAGTTAACAAGTTTGGAAGACTAATGAGCATCAGCCAATAGGAGAAGCCTATTGGCCTGGATTTTGTGACGGTAATTTTGCGATGGTAATATGGTCACCGCAAAAGCCCTAGTTGTGATAAATTTTAGTTGAATACTCAAATACCCAATATCACAACCGAACCCTCTCTATCATGTGACCAAAATCAGACACATTTTCCCAGTATACAGGATGCAGACTGCATCATTAGCTCTACTGACTAAGAGCTTAATCGAAGCCAGTTGAAACCCATGATAGAGAGAGAGAGAGATGGTGAGAGAGAGAGAGAGAGATGGTGAGAGAGAGAGAGAGAGATGGTGAGAGAGAGAGAGAGAGAGATGGTGAGAGAGAGAGATGGTGAGAGAGAGAGATGGTGAGAGAGAGAGATGGTGAGAGAGAGAGATGGTGAGAGAGAGAGATGGTGAGAGAGAGAGAGATAGATGGTGAGAGAGAGAGATGGTGAGAGAGAGAGATAGAGAGAGAGAGAGAGAGAGATAGAGAGAGAGAGAGAGAGAGATGGTGAGAGAGAGAGATGGTGAGAGAGATAGAGAGAGATAGAGATAGAGATAGAGATAGAGAGAGAGATAGAGATAGAGATAGAGAGAGAGAGAGAGAGAGATAGAGAGAGAGAGAGCTACATTATCTCCATGGCCGGGATGGGTCTGGAGAACTCAGGGGAGCGTCTCAGGTTCACTTCCCCATCCCAGGGATCAATATCCGGGCTAGGGTTCTGTCCCATGGGCCCCTAATGGAAGGCAAGGCTGAGGCCCTGGGTAATACTAGACACACTGACAGGTAGAGGAGAGGACAGGAGAGGGGGAGGAGAGGAGGAGATGAGAGGGCAGAGAGGGGGAGGAGAGGAGAGGAAAGGAGGGAAGAGGGGAGGAGGAGATGAGAGATAAAGGAAAGTGAGAAGTGTAGAGGAGACAATGAGAGAGAGAGGAGGATGTCATAGGAAGAGAGGTGAGGAGAAGAAAGGTGGACAGGACGGAGACAACATAAGGAGAAGAGGAGAAGAGGATGGGACAGCAGACAAGTCAGGAGGAAATGGATAGAAAGAAGAAAGGAGAGGACTGCAGAGGAGAAAAGAAGAGAGAAGAGGAGGTTGGGAGGGAAGAGGACTGGAGAGGAGAAGAGAAGAGAGAAGAGGAGGTGGTGAACGGAGAGGACTGGAGAGGAGAAGAGAAGAGGGAAGAGGAGTTTGGGAAAGGAGAGGACTGGAGAAGAGAGGAGAGGAGGATGAGAGGAGTGGACCCCTAAAAGGACAAGAACATCTCAACTGTAATCTTGAACAACTAGTGGAAAACCACTCATACCCCCAGAGGACAAAGCTGAAGAACAAAAGTCAGAGGTGAGAATCATTATGTTTCTACTTCTGCATGTTATCTACGGGCCCTGCCCCACCTTGTTTGGGATATCGGTGTTTTCCAAGTGGCGCTTGGTCCTCAAAGACCAAGTCAGCAGAGAGAGAGGACATGGTTGGATATTATAGTAAAAGACAGTAGAGAGAGAGGACATGGTTGGATATTATAGTAAAAGACAGTAGAGAGGACATGGTTGGATAATATAGTAAAAGGCAACACAGAGAGAGAGGACATGGTTGGATATTATAGTAAAAGACAGTAGAGAGGACATGGTTGGATATTATAGTAAAAGACAGTAGAGAGGACATGGTTGGATAATATAGTAAAATAAAACACAGAGAGAGAGGACATTGTTGGATATTATAGTAAAAGACAGTAGAGAGGACATGGTTGGATATTATAGTAAAAGACAGTAGAGAGGACATGGTTGGATAATATAGTAAAAGACAGTAGAGAGAGAGGACATGGTTGGATAATATAGTAAAAGACAGTAGAGAGGACATGGTTGGATAATATAGTAAAAGACAGTAGAGAGGGAGGACATGGTTGGATAATATAGTAAAAGACAGTAGAGAGGACATGGTTGGATAATATAGTAAAAGACAGTAGAGAGGGAGGACATGGTTGGATAATATAGTAAAAGACAGTAGAGAGAGAGGACATGGTTGGATAATATAGTAAAAGACAGTAGAGAGGACATGGTTGGATAATATAGTAAAAGAAAACACAGAGAGAGAGGACATGGTTGGATATTATAGTAAAAGACAGTAGAGAGAGAGGACATGGTTGGATAATATAGTAAAAGACAGTAGAGAGAGAGGACATGGTTGGATAATATAGTAAAAGACAGTAGAGAGGACATGGTTGGATAATATAGTAAAAGACAGTAGAGAGAGGACATGGTTGGATAATATAGTAAAAGACAGTAGAGAGAGAGGACATGGTTGGATAATATAGTAAAAGACAGTAGAGAGGACATG
Source organism: Oncorhynchus nerka (assembly GCF_034236695.1). Classification (NCBI taxonomy): domain Eukaryota; kingdom Metazoa; phylum Chordata; class Actinopteri; order Salmoniformes; family Salmonidae; genus Oncorhynchus; species Oncorhynchus nerka. The sequence goes on from NW_027040370.1 coordinate 171,579, forward strand.
GTTGGATAATATAGTAAAAGACAGTAGAGAGGACATGGTTGGATAATATAGTAAAAGACAGTAGAGAGAGAGGACATGGTTGGATAATATAGTAAAAGACAGTAGAGAGAGAGGACATGGTTGGATAATATAGTAAAAGACAGTAGAGAGAGAGGACATGGTTGGATAATATAGTAAAAGACAGTAGAGAGAGAGGACATGGTTGGATAATATAGTAAAAGACAGTAGAGAGGACATGGTTGGATAATATAGTAAAAGACAGTAGAGAGGACATGGTTGGATAATATAGTAAAAGACAGTAGAGAGAGGACATGGTTGGATAATATAGTAAAAGACAGTAGAGAGAGGAAATGGTTGGATAATATAGTAAAAGACAGTAGAGAGGACATGGTTGGATAATATAGTAAAAGACAGTAGAGAGAGAGGACATGGTTGGATATTATAGTAAAAGACAGTAGAGAGGACATGGTTGGATAATATAGTAAAAGACAGTCGAGAGAGAGGACATGGTTGGATAATATAGTAAAAGACAGTAGAGAGAGAGGACATGGTTGGATAATATAGTAAAAGACAGTAGAGAGGACATGGTTGGATAATATAGTAAAAGACAGTAGAGAGAGAGGACATGGTTGGATAATATAGTAAAAGACAGTAGAGAGAGAGGACATGGTTGGATAATATAGTAAAAGACAGTAGAGAGAGAGGACATGGGTGGATAATATAGTAAAAGACAGTAGAGAGAGAGGACATGGTTGGATAATATAGTAAAAGACAGTAGAGAGAGAGGACATGGTTGGATAATATAGTAAAAGACAGTAGAGAGAGAGGACATGGTTGGATAATATAGTAAAGACAGTAGAGGACATGGTTGGATAATATAGTAAAGACAGACATGGTTGGATAATATAGTAAAAGACAGTAGAGAGAGAGGACATGGTTGGATAATATAGTAAAAGACAGTAGAGAGGACATGGTTGGATATTATAGTAAATGACAGTAGAGAGGACATGGTTGGATAATATAGTAAAAGACAGTAGAGAGGACATGGTTGGATATTATAGTAAAAGACAGTAGAGAGGACATGGTTGGATAATATAGTAAAAGACAGTAGAGAGGACATGGTTGGATATTATAGTAAAAGACAGTAGAGAGGACATGGTTGGATAATATAGTAAAAGACAGTAGAGAGAGAGAGGACATGGTTGGATAATACAGTAAAAGTATGTTCATGCATTTCATGAATCATTGTGCCTGTTTGGAAGAGACAAACGGTGGCGAAGCGCACGAAAATCACATTTGGAAAATTGCCGATTCATCCTCATTGACACCGCAGCAGACACAACAGTTCACGCTGTCAAAAAGGGCGGGTCTGTAACCAGACACCCATCTGATAGCACTTTAGAACTGTCGATCAAAAAACAGCCCTCATCATTCTATGTTACTCTAGGTTCATTGTACCAGTCTATGTTACTCTAGAAGGTTCATTGTACCAGTCTATGTTACTCTAGAAGGTTCATTGTACCAGTCTATGTTACTCTAGAAGGTTCATAATGACAGTATGTTGTTATCATTGTTTCTGTAAACTTGGTGAGGAAGAAGAAGTGCGAACAACTTGGTAACACTTCCTATCAATATCCTCTTCATAATGCATTATAACATTTACATTTACATTTAAGTCAAGCACACTATAATGAATACATACATAATGCATTATAGTTCAGAGAGAGAGAGAGGGAAGGAAAGAGAGAGAGGAGAGACAGAACTATGACAACATAACCAACAAAACCGGGTCACAACTCCTGCAGCTCTGTTGCATGCTGGGTATGTACATAGTCAATGGTAGGCTTTGAGGGGACTCCTATGGTAGATACAGCTACAGCTCATCTCTTGGCAGTAGTACTGTAGACTACTTTATCACTGACCTCAACCCAGAGTCTCTCAGAGCGTTCACAGTCAGCCCACTGACACCCCTATCAGATCACAGCAAAATCACAGTCTACCTGAACAGAGCAATACTCAATCATGAGGAAATGCTATAGATGGAAGGAAAGTAGTGTGGAAATCTACCCAAAAAATATTAGGCAACAACAAATTCAATCCCTTTTAGAACATTTCCTGGGTAAAACGTTCCACTGTAATAGTGAAGGTGTAAACTTGGCAGCAGAAAGACTAAACAGTATATTGGAGCTCTCAGCTTCCCTATAAAAACGAAACAGTATATCTCAGCTTCCCTATAAAAACGAAACAGTATATCTCAGCTTCCCTATAAAAACTAAACAGTATATCTCAGCTTCCCTACAAAAACTAAACAGTATATCTCAGCTTCCCTATAAAAACTAAACAGTATATCTCAGCTTCCCTATAAAAACTAAAAGGTATATTGGAGCTCTCAGCTTCCCTATAAAAACTAGCCATTTCAAGCAGTCAATCTCAGAAAATGAACAACAATGACATATGGTTTGATGAAGAATGCAAAAACCTAAGAAAGAAATTGAGAAACCTGTCCAACTGGATGATTTGAAAAGTCATAGTCATTCGATCAATAATATAATAATACTATTAGCAAAAATGTTTATTTTCAATTTATAATCTGTAGAAACTATGAGAATAGAGGGTTCAGAAAAGTTTGAAAGATATGGCAAATAGAAATCAAACGGAAGGACATCAGTAATAGATGGTTGAGGAGTAGAGGAAGGACATCAGTAATAGATGGTTGAGGTAGAGGAAGGACATCAGTAATAGATGGTTGAGGGGTAGAGGGAAGGACATCAGTAATAGATGGTTGAGGAGTAGAGGAAGGACATCAGTAATAGATGGTTGAGGGTAGAGGAAGGACATCAGTAATAGATGGGTGAGGGTAGAGGAAGGACATCAGTAATAGATGGGAGAGGGTAGAGGAAGGACATCAGTAATAGATGGGAGAGGGTAGAGGAAGGACATCAGTAATAGATGGTTGAGGGTAGAGGAAGGACATCAGTAATAGATGGGTGAGGTTGAGGTTAGAGGAAGGACATCAGTAATAGATGGGAGAGGTTGAGGGTAGAGGAAGGTCATCAGTAATAGATGGGAGAGGTTGAGGGTAGAGGAAGGACATCAGTAATAGATGGGAGAGGTTGATGAAGGACATCAGTAATAGATGGTTGAGGGTAGAGGAAGGACATCAGTAATAGATGGGAGAGGTTGAGGGTAGAGGAAGGACATCAGTAATATATGGGAGATGTTGAGGGTAGAGGAAGGTCATCAGTAATAGATGGGAGAGGTTGATGAAGGACATCAGTAATAGATGGTTGAGGGTAGAGGAAGGACATCAGTAATAGAGGTTGAGGGTAGAGGAAGGACATCAGTAATAGATGGGAGAGGTTGAGGGTAGAGGAAGGACATCAGTAATAGATGGTTGAGGGTAGAGGAAGGACATCAGTAATAGAGGTTGAGGTAGAGGAAGGACATCAGTAATAGAGGTTGAGGGGTAAGAGGAAGGACATCAGTAATAGATGGGAGAGGTTGAGGAAGGAAGGACATCAGTAATAGATGGTTGAGGGTAGAGGAAGGACATCAGTAATAGAGGTTGAGGGTAGAGGAAGGACATCAGTAACAGATGGTTGAGGTAGATGAAGGACATCAGTAATAGATGGTTGAGGGGTAGAGAAGGACATCAGTAATAGATGGGAGAGGTTGAGGGTAGAGGAAGGACATCAGTCATAGATGAGAGGTTGAGGTAGAGGAAGGACATCAGTAATAGATGGTTGAGGGTAGAGGAAGGACATCAGTAATAGATGGTTGAGGTTAGAGGAAGGACATCAGTAATAGATGGTTGAGGGTAGAGGGAAGGACATCAGTAATAGATGGTTGAGGGTAGAGGAAGGACATCAATAATAGATGGTTGAGGGTAGAGGAAGGACATCAGTAATAGATGGTTGAGGTAGAGGAAGGGACATCAGTAATAGATGGTTGAGGGTAGAGGAAGGACATCAGTAATAGATGGTTGAGGGTAGAGGAAGGACATCAGTAATAGATGGTTGAGGGTAAAGGAAGGACATCAGTAATAGATGGTTGAGGTGAAGAGGAAGGACATCAGTAATAGATGGTTGAGGAAGGACATCAGTAATAGATGGTTGAGGGTAGAGGAAGGACATCAGTAGTAGATGGGAGAGGTTGAGGTAGAGGAAGGACATCAGTAATAGATGGGAGAGGTAGAGGAAGGACATCAGTAATAGATGGTTGAGGGTAGGGAAGGACATCAGTAATAGATGGTTGAGGGCAGAGGAAGGACATCAGTAATAGATGGGAGGTTGAGGGTAGAGGAAGGACATCAGTAATAGATGGTTGAGGGTAGAGGAAGGACATCAGTAATAGATGGTTGAGGGTAGAAGAAGGACATCAGTAATATGGTTGAGGGTAGAGGAAGGACATCAGTAATAGATGGTTGAGGGTAGAAAAAAGGACATCAGTAATAGATGGTTGAGGTAGAGAAGGACATCAGTAATAGATGGGAGAGGTTGAGGGTAGAGGAAGGACATCAGTAATAGATGGTTGAGGGTAGAGAAGGACATCAGTAATAGATGGGAGAGGTTGAGGGTAGGGAAGGACATCAGTAATAGATGGTTGAGGCTAGAGGAAGGACATCAGTAATAGATGGTTGAGGGTAGAGGAAGGACATCAGTAATAGATGCTTGAGGGTAGAGGAAGGACATCAGTATTAGATGGTTGAGGGTAGAGGAAGAACATCAGTTATAGAGGGGAGAGGTTGAATGTAGAGGAAGGACATCAGTAATAGATGGGGAGAGGTTGAGGATAGAGGAAGGACATCAGTAATAGATGGTTGAGGGTAGAGGAAGGACATCAGTAATAGATGGGGAGAGGTTGAGGGTAGAGGAAGGACATCAGTAATAGATGGGGGAGGGTAGAGGAAGGACATCAGTAATAGATGGTTGAGGGTAGAGGAAGGACATCAGTAATAGATGGTTGAGGATAGAGGAAGGATATCAGTAATAGATGGTTGAGGGTAGAGGAAGGACATCAGTAATAGATGGGAGAGGGGGTAGAGGGAAGGACATCAGTAATAGATGGTTGAGGTAGGGAAGGACATCAGTAATAGATGGTTGAGGGTAGAGGAAGAACATCAGTAATAGATGGTTGAGGGTAGAGGAAGGACATCAGTAATAGATGGTTGAGGGTACTGGAAGGACATCAGTAATAGATGGGAGAGGTTGAGGGTAGAGGAAGGACATCAGTAATAGATGGTTGAGGGTAGAGGAAGAACATCAGTAATAGATGGGAGAGGTTGAGGGTAGAGGAAGGACATCAGTAATAGATGGGAGAGGTTGAGGTAGAGGAAGAACATCAGTAATAGATGGTTGAGGGTAGAGGAGGACATCAGTAATAGATGGGAGAGGTTGAGGTAGAGGAAGGACATCAGTAATAGATGGGAGAGGTTGATGAAGGACATCTTTAAAAACTAACAAATAGAACTATTGTAAAATAGATTGTGTTCATAAAATGTATATAGTATGTAGATGCTTTGCCCATCTTAATCTTTTATTTTTATTGGCCAGTCTGAGATATGGCTTTTTCTTTGCAACTCTGCCTGGAAGGCCAGAATCCCAGAGTCGTCTCTTCACTGTTGACGTTGAGACAGGTGTTTTGCGGAGTACTATTTAATGAAGCTGCCAGTTGAGGACTTGTGGTACCTTTTTCAGAAACTAGACAGAGATAGAGACAGACAGAGTGAGAGAGAGAGAGAGAGAGAGAGAGAGACAGAAACAGAGACAGAACAAGACAGAGAGAGAGACAGAGAGAGAGAGACAGAAACAGAGGAAAAGCAAAACAGAAAGAGAGAAAAAGACAGAGAGACAGAGAGAGCGAGAGACAGAGAGAGAGACATAGACAGATCAGAGAGAGAGAGAGATAGAGAGACAGAGACAGAGCGAGAGAGGAAGAGAGAGAGAGAGAGAGAGAGAGAGAGACAGATACAGAGAGAGACAGAAAGGGAGAGAGAGACAGATACAGAAAGAGACAGAGAGAGACAGATACAGAAAGAGACAGAGACAGAGAGACAGATACAGAGAGAGAGATACAGAGAGAGACAGATACAGAGAGACAGAGACAGAGACAGAGAGACAGATACAGAGAGAGAGAGACAGAGACAGAGAGACGGATACAGAGAGAGAGATACAGAGAGAGACAGAGACAGAGAGAGAGAGAGAGATACAGAGAGAGAGAGACAGAGACAGAGACAGAGACAGATAGAGGAGTAAAGGAGTACATACCTGAGAACAGAGCAGCATCACCAGCTCTACTACTGAAGTACTGGACTTCATACACACCAGACCTGCAGAGAGACACAGGAAGATCAGGAGACCTACAGAGAACAGACCTACAGAGAGACACAGGAAGGGTAGGAAACCTACAGAAGACTTTTGGAAATGTGAGAGACCACAAGAGAGACACAGGAAGGGAGTGGGAGGCCTGCAGAGAGACACAGGAAGGGTAGGAGACCTACAGAGAGACACAGGAAGGGTAGGAGACCTACAGAAGACATGAAGGGTAGGAGACCTACAGAGAGACACATGAAGTGTAGGAGACCTACAGAGAGACACAGATAGAATGGGAACTACAGAGACACAGGAAGGATGGAGACCTACAGAGAGACACAGGAAGATCAGGAGACATACAGAGAGACAGACCTACAGAGACACAGGAAGGGTAGGAGACCTACAGAGAGACACAGGAAGGGTAGAGACCTACAGAGAGACACAGGAAGGAGTAGGAGACCTACAGAGAGACACAGGAATGGTAGGAGACCTACAGAGAGACACGAGACAGTAGGAGACCTACAAAGAGACACAGGAAGGGTAGGAGCCTACAGAGAGACACAGGAAGTGTGGATACCTACAGAGAGACACAGGAAGGGTAGGAGACCTACAGAGAGACACGGGAAGGGTTGGAGACCTACAGAGACACGGGAAGGGTAGGAGACCTACAGAGAAAACTGGGAAGGGTAGAGATTACAGAGAGACACATGAAGGGTAGGAGCCTTGCAGAGACACAGGAAGGGTAGGAGACCTACAGAGAGACACAGGAAGTGTAGGATACCTACAGAGAGACACAGGAAGGGTAGGAGACCTACAGAGAGACACAGGAAGGGTAGGAGACCTACAGAGACATGGGAAGGGTAGGAGACCTACAGAGACACAGGAAGGAGTAGGAGTCTTACAGAGAGACACAGGAAGGGTAGGAGACCCACAGAGAGACACAGGAAGGGTAGGAGACCTACAGAGAGACACAGGAAGGAGGGTAGGAGACCTAAAAGAGACACAGGAAGGGTAGGGAGACCTAAAGAGAACACAGGAAGGGTGAGGAGACTCCAGAGACACAGGAAGGGTAGGAGACCTACAGAGAGACACAGGAAGTGTAGGATACCTACAGAGAGACACAGGAAGGTAGGAACCTACAGAGAGACACAGGAAGGAGTAGTAGACCTACAGAAGAGACACAGGAAGGGTAGCAGACCTACAGAGAACTAGGAAGGGTGGAGACCAACAGAGAGACACAGGAAGGGTGAAGACCAACAGAGAGACAGACCTACCAGAGATACATATGAAGCGTAGGAGACCACAGAGAGACACAGGAAGGATGGGGAGACCTACAGAGAGACACAGGAAGGTAGGAGACCTAGACACAGGAAGGAGTAGGAGACCTACAGGACACATGAAGGGTAGGAGACCTACAGAGAGACACATGAATGGTAGGAGACCCACAGAGACACAGAGATGAGGAGACCTACAGAGAGACACAGGAGGTAGGGAGACCCACAGAGAGACACAGGAAGGGTAGGAGACCTACAGAGGAGACTGGAAGGGTAGGGAGACCAACAGAGAGAGACACAGGAAGGGTGGAGAGACCTACAGAGAGACACAGGGAAGGGATAGAGACCTACAGAGATACACATGAAGGGTAAGGAGACCTACAGAACACAGGAAGGGACAGACCTACAGAGAGACACAATGAAGGAGATAGGAGAGCAACAGAGAGACACATGAAGGGTACAGACCTACAGAGAAACAGGAAGGTAGGAGACCTACAGAGAGACAGACCTGAAGGGTAGGAGGCACAGAGAAGACCAGGAAGGGTAGGAGACCTACAGAGAGACACAGGAAGGGTAGGAGACCTACAGAGACACATGAAGGGTAGGAGACGTACAGAGAGACACAGGAAGGGTAGGAGACCTACAGAGAGACACAGGAAGAGTAGGAGACCTACAGAGAGACACAGGAAGGGTAGGAGACCTCACAGAGAGACACAGGAAGGGTAGGAGACCTACAAGAGACACACAGGAAGGGTAGGAGACCACCACAGAGAGACACATGAAGGGTTGGAGACCTACAGAGAGACACAGGAAGGGTTGGAGACCTGAGACACAGGAAGGGTCCTACAGAGAGACACAGAGAGAGGGAAGGGTGACAGACCTACAGAGAAGACCTGCAGGAAGGGTAGGAGACCTACAGAGAGAGAGACCCACATGAGAAGGGTTGGAGACCTACAGAGAGACACAGGAAGGGTAGAGACCTACAGAGAGACACAGGAAGGGTAGGAGACCTACAGAGAGATACACAGGAAGGGTAGGAGACCTACAGAGAGACAAGGGAAGGGTGAGAGGAGACCTACAGAGAGACACAGGAAGGGCAGGAGACCTACAGAGAGAGACAGACCTACAGAGAAGGGTAGGAGACCTACAGAGAGACAGACCTACAGAGAGACACAGGAAGGGTAGGGAGACCTACAGAGAGACACACAGGAAGGGTAGGAGACCTACAGAGAGACACAGAAGGGTAGGAGACCTACAGAGAGACACAGGAAGGGTAGGAGACCTACAGAGACAGGAAGGGTAGGAGACCTACAGAGACACAGAAGAGAGACACAGGAAGGGGTAGGGAGACCAACAGAGAGACACAGGAAGGGTAGGAGACCAACAGAGAGACACAGGAAGGGTAGGAGACCTACAGAGAGACACAGGAAGGGTAGGAGACCTACAGAGAGAGAGACACAGGAAGGGAAGGGTAGACCTACAGAGAGACACAGACTGGTTGAGAGACACATGAAGGGTAGCGAGACTAACAGGAGACCCACAGAGAGACACAGGAAGGGTAGGAGACCTACAGAGAGACACATGAAGGGTAGGAGACCTACAGAGAGACACAGGAAGGGGTAGGAGACCTACAGAGAGACACAGGAAGGGTAGGAGACCTACAGAGAGAGACACAGGAAGGTAGGAGACCTACAGAGAGACACAGGAAGGGTAGGAGACCTACAGAGAGACACAGGAAGGGCAGGAGACCTACAGAGAGACACAGGAAGGGTAGGAGACCTACAAGAGAGACACATGGAAGGGTAGAGAGACACAGGAGAGGAGACCAACAGAGAGACACAGGAAGGGTAGGAGACCTACAGAGAGACAGAAGGGAGGAGACCTACAGGAAGGGAAGGTAGGAGACCTACAGAGAGACACAGGAAGGGTAGGAGACCTACAGAGAGAGACACATGAAGGGTAGGAGACCTACAGAGAGACACAGGAAGGGTAGGAGACCCAACAGAGAGACACAGGAAGGGTAGGAGACCTACAGAGAGACACAGGAAGGGTAGGAGACAGAGAGAGACTACAGAGAGACACAGGAAGGGTAGGAGACCTACAGAGAGACACAGGAAGGGTAGGAGACCTACAGAGAGACACGGGAAGGGTAGGAGACCTACAGAGAGACACAGGAAGGGTAGGGAGACCTACAGAGACACATGACCTACAGGAAGGGTAGGAGACCTACAGAGAGACACAGGAAGGGTAGGAGACCACACAGAGACACAGGAAGGGTACAACAGAGAGACACAGGAAGGGTAGGAGACCTACAGAGAGACACAGGAAGGGTAGGAGACCTACAGAGAGACACAGGAAGGGTAGGAGACCTACAGAGAGACACAGGAAGGGTAGGAGACCTACAGAGACACAGGAAGGGTAGGAGACCTACAGAGAGAGACAGACCTACAGAGAAGGAAGGGTAGGAGACCCACAGAGAGACACAGGAAGGGTAGGGACCTACAGAGAGACACAGGAAGGGTAGGAGACCTACAGAGAGACACAGGAAGGTAGGAGACCTACAGAGAGACACAGGAAGGGTAGGAGACCTACAGAGAGACACAGGAAGGGTAGGAGACCTACAGAGAGACACAGGAAGGGTAGGAGACCTACAGAAGAGACACAGGAAGGGTAGGAGACCTACAGAGAGACACAGGAAGGGTAGGAGACCTACAGAGAGACAGACACAGAGAGAACGGGAAGGGTAGGAGACCTACAGAGAGACACAGGAAGGGTAGGGGACCTACAGAGAGACACAGGAAGAAGCAGGGAGACCTACAGAGAGACACAGGAAGGGTAGGAGACCTACAGAGAGACACAGGAAGGGTCAGGAGACCTACAGAGAGACAGGAAGGGTAGGAGACCTACAGAGAGACACAGGAAGGGTAGGAGACCTACAGAGAGAGACAGACCTACAGAGACACGGGAAGGGTAGGAGACCTACAGACCTACAGAGAGACACAGGAAGGGTAGGAGACCAACAGAGAGACAGACACAGGAAGGAAGGGTAGGAGACCAACAGAGAGACACAGGAAGGGTAGGAGACCTACAGAGAGACACAGGAAGGGTAGGAGACCTACAGAGAGACACAGGAAGGGTAGGAGACCTACAGAGAGACACAGGAAGGGTAGGAGACCTAGAGACACAGGAGAAGGTCAGGACCTACAGAGAGAGACAGGGAAGGGGTAGGAGTCCTATAGAGAGACACAGGAAGGGGTAGGAGACCTACAGAGAGACACAGGAAGGGTAGGAGACCTACAGAGAGACACAGACCTACAGAGAGACAAGGAAGGGTAGGAGACCAACAGACAGACCTACAGAGATACATATGACACACACAGGAAGGGTAGGAGACCTACAGAGAGACACGGGAAGGGTAGGAGACCAACAGAGAGAGACACAGGAAGGGTAGGAGACCTACAGAGAGACACAGGAAGGGTAGGAGACCTACAGAGAGACACAGGAAGAGTAGGAGACCTATAGAGAGAGACACAGGAAGGGTAGGAGACCTATATAGAGACACAGGAAGGGTCGGAGACCTATATAGAGACACAGGAAGGGTAGGAGACCTACAGAGAGACACAGGAAGGGTAGGAGACCTACAGAGAGAGACAGACCTACAGAGAGACACGGGAAGGGTAGGAGTCCTACAGAGAGAGACAGACCTACAGAGAGACACAGGAAGGGTAGGAGACCAACAGAGAGAGACAGACCTACAGAGAGACACATGAAGGGTAGGAGACCTACAGAGAGACACAGGAAGGGTAGGAGACCTACAGAGAGACACAGGAAGGGTAGGAGACCCTACAGAGAGACACAGGAAGGGTAGGAGACCTACAGAGAGACACAGGAAGGGTAGGAGACCTACAGAGAGACACCTAGGAAGGGAAGGAGACTACCTACAGAGACCTACAGAGACACAGGAAGGGTAGGAGACCTACAGAGAGACACAGGAAGGGTAGGAGACCTACAGAGAGAGACAGACCTACAGAGAGACACAGGAAGGGTAGGAGACCTACAGAGAGACACAGGAAGGGTAGGAGACCTACAGAGAGACACAGGAAGGGGGAGACCTACAGGAGACCAGGAAGGGTAGGAGACCTACAGAGAGACACAGGAAGGGTAGGAGACCTACAGAGAGACACATGAAGGTAGGAGACCTACAGGAACACACATGAATGGTAGGAGACCCACAGAGAGACACAGGAATGGGGAGACCTACAGAGACCTACAGAGAGACACAGGAAGGGTAGGAGACCTACAGAGAGACACAGGAAGGGTAGGAGACCTACAGAGAGAGACAGGAAGGGCAGGAGACCTACAGAGAGACAGGAAGGGTAGGAGACCGGGAAGGGTAGGAGACCTACAGAGAGACACATGAAGGGTAGGAGACCTACAGAGACACGGGAAGGGTAGGAGACCTACAGGAAGGAAGAGGAGACCCACAGAGAGACACAGGAAGGGTAGGAGACCTACAGAGACACAGGAAGGGTAGGAGACCTACAGAGGACACAGGAAGGGTAGGAGACCTACAGAGAGACACAGGAAGGGTAGGAGACCTACAGAGAGACACAGGAAGGGTAGGAGACCTACAGAGAGACACAGGAAGGGTAGGAGACCACAGAGAGACACATGAAGGGTAGGAGACCTACAGGAAGAGAGACACAGGAAGGAAGGGTAGGAGACCTACAGAGAGACACAGGAAGGGTAGGGGACCTACAGAGAGACACATGAAGGGTAGGAGACCTACAGAGAGACACAGGAAGGGTAGGAGACCTACAGAGAGAAGACAGACCTACAGAGAGACACGGGAAGGGTAGGAGACCTACAGAGAGATACAGGAAGGGTAGAGAGACACAGGAAGGGTAGGAGACTACAGAGAGAGACAGACCTACAGAGAGACACAGGAAGGGTAGGAGACCTACAGAGAGACACAGGAAGGGGGTAGGAGACCAGACCTAGAGAGAGACACAGGAAGGGTAGGAGACCTACAGAGAGACACAGGAAGGGTAGGAGACCTACAGAGAGACACAGGAAGAGTAGGGTGGAGACCTACAGAGAGAGACACAGGAAGGGTAGGAGACCTACAGAGAGACACAGGAAGGGTCGGAGACCTATATAGAGACACAGGAAGGGTAGGAGACCTATACAGAGAGACACAGGAAGGGTAGGAGACCTACAGAGACACAGAGACAGACCTACAGAGAGACACGGGAAGGAAGTAGGAGTCCTACAGAGAGACAGACCTACAGAGAGACACAGGAAGGGTAGGAGACCAACAGAGAGAGACAGACCTACAGAGAACACATGAAGGGTAGGAGACCTACAGAGAGACACAGGAAGGTAGGAGACCTACAGAGAGACAGGAAAGACACAGGAAAGGGTAGGAGACCTACAGAGACACAGGAAGGGTAGGAGAGAGACACAGGAAGGGTAGGAGACCTACAGAGAGAGACAGACCTAGGAGACAGGAAGGGTAGGAGACCTACAGAGAGACACAGGAAGGGTAGGAGACCTACAGAGAGAGACAGACACATGAACGGGAAGGGTAGGAGACCTACAGAGAGACACAGAAGGTAGGAGACCTACAGAGAGACACAGGAAGGGTAGGAGACCTACAGAGAGACACAGGAAGGGTAGGAGACCTACAGAGAGACACAGGAAGGGTAGGAGACCTACAGAGAGACACAGGAAGGGTAGGAGACCTACAGAGAGACACATGAAGGGTAGGAGACCTACAGAGATACACATGAATGGTAGGAGACCCACAGAGAGACACAGGAATGGTAGGAGACCTACAGAGAGACACAGGAGGGGTAGGAGACCAACAGAGAGAGACACAGGAAGGGTAGGAGACCTACAGAGAGACACAGGAAGGGTAGGAGCCCTACAGAGAGAGACACGGGAAGGGTAGGAGACCTACAGAGAGAGACACGGGAAGGGTAGCAGACCTACAGAGAGACACGGGAAGGGTAGGAGACCTACAGAGATACACATGAAGGGTAGGAGACCTACAGAGAGACACAGGAAGGGTAGGAGACCTACAGAGAGACACAGGAAGGGTAGGAGACCTACAGAGAGACACAGGAAGGGTAGGAGACCTACAGAGAGACACAGGAAGGGTAGGAGACCTACAGAGAGACACAGGAAGGGTAGGAGACCTACAGAGAGACAAGGAGGAAGGGAAGGAGACCTACAGAGAGACACACATGAAGGGTAGCAGACCTACAGAGAGACAGACAGACCTACAGAGATACACATGAAGGGTAGGAGACCTACAGAGAGACACAGGAAGGGTAGGAGACCTACACAGAGACACAGGAAGGGTAGGAGACCCACAGAGAGACACAGGAAGGGTAGGAGACCTACAGAGAGACACGCAGGAAGGGTAGGAGACCTACAGAGAGACACAGGAAGGGTAGGAGACCTACAGAGAGACACAGGAAGGGTAGAGACCTACAGAGACACATGAAGACCTACAGAGGAGACCTACAGAGAGACACAGGAAGGGTAGGAGACCCACAGAGACAGAGAGACACAGAGGAAGGAAGTAGGAGACCTACAGAGACACATGAGACACAGGAAGGGCAGGAGACCTACAGAGAGACACAGGAAGGGTAGGAGACCTACAGAGAGAGACCAACAGGAAGGGAAGGAGACCTACAGAGAGAGACACAGGAAGGGTAGGGAGACCTACAGAGAGGGACAGACCTACAGAGAGACACAGGGAAGGGTAGGAGTCCTACAGAGAGAGACGGGAAGGGTGGAGACCTACAGAGAGACACAAGGAAGGGTAGGAGACCAACAGAGACACAGAGACAGACCTACAGAGAGACACAGGAAGGGTAGGAGACCTACAGAGAGACACAGGAAGGTAGGAGACCAACAGAGAGAGAGACACAGGAAGGAAGGTAGGAGACCTACAGAGAGACACAGGAAGGAAGTAGGAGACCTACAGAGAGAGACACAGGAAGAGTAGGAGACCTATAGAGAGAGACACAGGAAGGGTAGGAGACCTATATAGAGACACAGGAAGGGTCGGAGACCTATAAAGAGACACAGGAAGGGTAGGAGACCTACAGAGAGACACAGGAAGGGTAGGAGACCTACAGAGAGACAGACCTACAGAGAGACACGGGAAGGGTAGGAGTCCTACAGAGAGAGACAGACCTACAGAGAGACACAGGAAGGGTAGGAGACCAACAGAGAGAGACAGACCTACAGAGGTACACATGAAGGGTAGGAGACCTACAGAGAGACACAGGAAGGGTAGGAGACCTACAGAGAGACACAGGAAGGGTAGGAGACCTACAGAGAGACCTATATAGAGAAGAAGGGTCAGAACCTATAGAGACACAGGAAGGAGACCTACAGAGAGACACAGGAAGGGTAGGAGACCTACAGAGAGACACAGGAAGGGTAGGAGACCTACAGAGAGAGACAGACCTACAGAGAGACACAGGAAGGGTAGGAGACCTACAGAGAGACACAGGAAGGGTAGGAGACCTACAGAGAGAGACAGACCTACAGAGAGACATGGGAAGGGTAGGAGACCTACAGAGAGACACATGAAGGGTAGGAGACCTACAGAGAGACACAGGAAGGGTAGGATACCTACAGAGAGACACGGGAAGGGTAGGAGTCCCACAGAGAGACACAGGAAGGGTAGGAGACCTACAGAGACACACAGGAAGGGTAGGAGACCTACAGAGAGACACAGGAAGGGTATGAGACCTACAGAGAGACACAGGAAGGGTAGGAGACTCTACAGAGAGACACATGAAGGGCAGGGAGACCTACAGAGAGAGACAGACCTACAGAGAGAGACACAGGAAGGGGACCCATACAGAGACACATGAATGGTAGGAGACCTACAGAGAGACACATGAAGGGTAGGAGACCTACAGAGAGACACAGGAAGGAGTAGGAGACCACAGAGAGACACAGGAAGGGAAGGTAGGAGACCTACAGAGAGAGACACAGGAAGGGTGGGGACCTGGAGACATGGAAGGGTAGGAGACCTACAGAGAGACACATGGAGAGGGAGACACAAGAAGGGTAGGAGACCTACAGAGAGAGACACAGAAGGGTAGGGAGTCCTACAGAGAGACACAGGAAGGGCAGGAGACCTGGGACAGAGAGACAGGAAGGGTAGGAAGGGTAGGTCCTACAGGAGACCTACAGAGAGACACAGGAAGGGCAGGGAGACCAACAGAGAGACACAGAGACAGGGGGGTAGGAGACCACAGGAAGGGTACAGAGAGAGACACAGGAAGGGCAGGAGACCTACAGAGAGACAGGAAGGGACCTACAGAGAGACACAGGAATGGTACAGAGAGACACAGGAGGGGTAGACCTACAGAGACCAACAGAGAGACACAGGAAGGGTAGACTACCTACAGAGACCCACAGAGAAGGGAAGGGCAGGAGACCTACAGAGAGGAGACACAGGAAGGAAGTAGCAGACCTACAGGAAGAGACACGGGAAGGGTAGGAGACCTACAGAGATACACACGAAGGGACAGGAAGGGTAGGAGACCTACACAGAGACACAGGAAGGGTAGGAGACCTACAGAGACACAGGAAGGGTAGGAGACCTACAGGAGAGACACAGGAAGGGTAGGAGACAGACCTACAGAGAGACACGCAGGAAGGGTGGGAGACCTACAGAGAGATACAGGAAGGGTAGGAGACCTACAGAGAGACACAGGAAGGGTAGGAGACCTACAGAGACACACATGAAGGGTAGGAGACCTACAGAGAGAGACAGACCTA